>NC_050573.1:355405331-355580331 GCF_011100635.1 Trichosurus vulpecula
CAACATTTTCTCTCCCTTTCCCTCTTTTGCAGGGGCCTTTGTAGATAACAGGAACTTACTAAAAGCTGGATGAATTTAGTCGCATTCCATTTCTTGCCATCTTGGTGAATGAGCTATAGTTTAAGAACTCACAATCCTAGCTCTCCTTTTTCCCCCATTTCCAGATCAATGGTTTCTCACAAGCCTACTTCAAGCCTGTTTTCCATCCCCCAACCCCACCCCATCTCCTGGCTGAATCACAGAACCATAGTTTGGAGTTTCATTCTGATATAAACACTGATATCTCCTGACTTACCTCCATTTCATTCCTTCCCCTCCCCTCCACCATGGAAAAAAAAAAAAAGAATTTCTCAAGGCCAACACAGCCAACAGTGGGATTATCAAGCTAATGGAACACAAAGCACCATTTAAGGCTAAGGCCCAAAGTGAGGGCTGTGTTCCACTTACCTAAACAGACCCAGTCTCTGGAAGAGATTTCTATTTAGGTCACAGGCAGATCACAATGATGTATGCTGGACAGGTCAGAGTACTCCATGTGCAATTTTAGCCACTTGGCTCACCTCTCCAGTTATTGGTCTGTAATTAAATTATTCTAATGTGAAGACCAAACCATAGGCAGCTAGAGACACAGGGAAATTGCTGCCCTGTGTCCAGAGACATGATCCACTTCCAGCCACAATTCACATTGAATGTCACGAGGGGGATATTTGTCAATAGTAGGCCAAAGGATTCAGCAGCTGCTTAACAATCTCAGGCACCTTTCATCTCTAGATCACAGATGTGAGGGAGCATGGCAGAAATGAAAATTGAATGTTGTTGCTTAAATGAATACTTGTAAACCTGCTTCTCTGCCAAGACTTTCTTGGGTTGTACCAACTCTCCTCGTGTTACTCATAAAGACAAATGTAGAATTGCCTAATAACTTACTTCAGAGGTTCAGAAACAATTTACTAACCAGTATGACTAGTACCACTCTCTAGAGAATTAAAATGAGAAAGGAAAAAAAAAACAAGAAAGCAAGGAAGGAAGAAAGGAATGAAGGAAGGAAGGTACTCTGGTGCCAGAGTTACATCAATCATTAAAAGAAGGCATTAATTCATACTCAAATCATTTATTTTATACCACCATTATTTTCCCTAATGTAGCTGTAAAGAGGTCAAATAAGGGCATCTATGTGCTAAACAAATAGAAGTTAGTGTAAATACACACACACAATTCATACATACTGACACACACATAAAGTTGTGATAAATTTAGATATTTAGAGCTGGAGAGGACCTCAGAGGTCATTCTAGATGAATCTCCTTCATTTTGGAGGTGAGGAAACTGAAAATGAGCAAGGTAATTTACCTTGCCCAAGGTCATATAGGTAGCAAGTGGTAGAGCCTGATTTGAATATGAATCTTCTGGGTCCAAATCTAATGCTTTTTCATGGTTCCTAATTGCCTTTGTGGTATGTAGGTACATATGCATGCATGTGGGTATGTGTATACACATACATGTGCATACACACGTAGCATACATGCATGTACACATGATCACACACATGAGCATTGTACATGTTTATTTGTGTGTGCATATATGTGTGCACATGCAAATATACATTGTGTGTAAAATACACAACTATATCAACAGTAGGCAAAATCCAGATTTTAGGAGAATAACAGCCAATTTTCAGAACATAGTTTCCTGATATTTGTTTTTCTCAGAGTAAAAAAATCACATGGAACAAGTTGGCAAATCTTTGGGGTTTATAAACTCAAAAGCTATGAAAGAGGTAAGAGAGAAGAGTAACTCACATTATGTTTTATTTCTTCCATTTGCTGTCATTGTTAGCTTCATGCTCAAAGAGGACCAAAATGGCATCACTATGTCAGAGTCAAGATACCATATGTCTGACTGTGGCTATTTTATGTTTTATTTATTTGGGTTTTATTTCTTCTAATTGTAGATTTAAAAGCAAATGTGATTTCAATTAACCCTGAAACTTCCATTTATACTAACTAAAATGAGCTCTAATTCTTAGATCTACTAATATCTCTAGGAACAAAGTTATTTAATAAGCTGGCTATGAAGAATTGGCCCTAATGAGATGTAGCGAATAAGGAAGAGGAAGCTTTATTTAGGAATAGAATCTATGCTTCTTTCTTCAAAATGAAACTGGCCTAAAAAGAATGACTGGACACTGAGCATTTTTATGAGAAATCTTATACTTCCTATCAACTTTAAAATGTCCTATTTTCCTCCAGAATTATTTTGATACCAGAATGGGGGAAAATAATTTAATTGGGATTAGGCAAAATGGGAAGATTTTAGTTTCTCAATTAATTTATCACAGAGGTTTTCAGACATATCAGCAATATTTTTTCCACTATATTATTTGGAAGTAGAACCAAGCAAAACAGGTTTGCATGTAATTAACTAAGCATCATTTAGATCATATTAGTAACTACAGCTAGCACCAACATTTCTCAAATGAGGCTTTTTACATTCAGCAATTTTATTAGCACCCTCATGTAATATCCTTTTTGATGTCACAGACATTTATTTTAAGTTTGATTTTGCTCATTAAAAGAATCTATTTTATCTGGAGGAAAATTTTCTCTCTCATGTGTACTCTCAAGATGTTGTTTCAATTTATTGGACTTTGTTTTTATGTGTAGCTAAAGTATTCATAAAAATTTAAAATAGCACTTGTGAGTCTCGGTGATAAATATAATGGATTATATTTTATACATTTTGGACTTTTACTTTGTTTTTCTGTATTTCTCATGTTTAAACTGTCTTTATTGTCCTCTTCTATTAGTTTCAGTTGCTGCAGTGGGTTTTCTCTTCAAATTGGTTAAATCATATATCTATTATAAAGGGATGTTATTTTATTATTAAAATTGAGGCATTACATCACTTAAGACAAATTTAATTGTGAAAAAATTCATACAATTATCTGCCACTATTCTCAAGTTACTTAAATTCTTTAAAGTTTCAGTTATTCTGGAAATCGGCTTAGTCTCTCATAACAAAATGAATGAAGTTGGGAAGTATAACAGACATTATGGTACCTTTAACTCCCACGAAAAGGTTGTTTAACTTGGAGTTTACACCCTTCACATTCAAATGCAGCAAGCCTCAGTATGATACAACTCAGCTTTGTCATGAATCTACTCTGATTGACAGTGATGATGGCAGATGGTGCCTACATTGAGATTCGATATGCACCAACTCAAATTTGACCCCATTTGCACATACCGTTTTAAATAAGCACTGTGCTGTATTAGCTGTCAGAGCAGATTCACTACATTAGTCTCACTTTTGTTGATTTTTATTTGACCTTTTTTTCATTGAAAAAAATCACGAGTTGTACTTGAAATTTCCAGTTTTTTTTTTGGTCATTGTTTCATACTAACCCCGAGAGGGTCCAAGCACATCCCAATGGGCAACACCTCTTAGTTTGGAAAACTTTGCATTAATTCGTGGTTCTTGCCCTCATGGAGCTTGCAAAAGTAGAGAACATAAGTCACATAAAAAGAATTACTAATGTACACATTATTATTCTCACTTTAACTCAATTCAGGAATAATTTATTAAATGCCTACGTGTCGGGTGATGAACTAAATGCTCAGTCTCTGCCCTTAAGGGTCTTATATCCTACAGAGGGGAAATTACATGTCTACAGATAAGCAAAATAAAAATATTTATTTTTAAAACAGGAAGTAATTTTTGGGATAGAGGAGTGGGAGAACTAACACATAACAATAACCTGCAAAGGGTTTTTATTTGATGTGATACTAGATCTGAGCCCAAACCTTGGCAACAGATTGGATGTGGGAAGTGAATGAGGGTGAAGAGTTGAGGATGACAGGCAGCTAGGTGGCACAGTGAGTAGAGTACACGACCTGAGTTCAAATCCAGCCTCAGACACTGGACACACTTACTAGCTGTGTGACCTTGGGCAAGTCACTTAACCTCAATTGCCCTGCCTTCCCCCCTCATAAAAACAAAACAAAAAAAGAATAAAAAAAAGAGTTGAGGATGACTTCTAGGTTATAAATCTTGGCAATTGGAAGAATTGTGGAGCCTTCAAAAACCATATGGAATATAAGAGGAGGGTTGGATTGGGACAGGGGGTAGATGAGTTCTATTTTGCATGTGATGAATTTGAGATGACTTTAGAACAATGAAGTGGGGATAACCAATGGGAAATTGGACATGTCAGACTTGTGAGATGAGATATATAGATGAGGAAATTGTTTGCACAGAGAACCCAGTTGATGATGTGGAAATGTATTAGAGCTGCAGATCAAAGGTCTACATGAAGTTCAAGGGAGAAGTTTGTTTCATTCTCTCTTTTAGAGAGTGCATCAGTTTCTGTGACTCAAATCTCTCCCATCATATAAAAGAAGCATAGCATAGCACAAAAACACCAGTCTTGGAGTCAGAAAACCCAGGCTTCAATTCCCATCTCTGACACCTATCAGCGGCATAACTTCTCTGTGTCTAATTCCTCATTTTTAAAAAGGGAAGAATACTAATAATACTTTCCCTGCCTATCAAACCACAAGTACACTAATTCAGATTGACTCTCATTGAGAATACTGTACCGTTCTCCTCATCGGTATCCCTGAATCTAGTTTCTCTCCTCTTGAATCCATTCTCCACACAGCTGCCAAATTGAGATCTGGAAAGCATAGATCCAACCTTGCCATTCCCCTGCTCAAAAAGTTTCCATGGCTCCCTATTTTCTCAAGAATAAACATCACCTTCTTGGGCTTTACAATGCTATAAATACAAAAGCAAAAATGTCCTTGTGGGGGAGGAGGGAGAGGTAGAGTTAGAGAGAGGGAAGGAGAGGGGATAAACTACATATAAAGTGATAAGTAAACTCAAAATATTTATTTTTAAAACATGAAGCATTTTTGGGGGGAGGGGGTGTCGCTTTTATTCTTCAAATTACTTTTGGAACTCCTCTTTGGTAATTGCCATCATGGTATTTTTAAATTTTTTTTAACTTCATTTCCCCTGTTCAAGGAATGGTTTTCCTGGGATGGGAGAACCAATAACCAACCATATTCTGCAAAGGCTTCTTGTTGGAGATGGCATTAGAGATACATCTTAAAGGAAGCCAGAAGTTTCAAGATGCAGAGATGAGGAAGGTTTTTATTCTAATAATGGAGAACAGATAAGAAGGAGAATGATGGCATGTATTAGATAGGGAACAGAAAGCAGGCTACTTGGGCTGTAATGTTGCATGTTTGAGGGGGACTCCTGTATCATGTTGGGGAGAAATGTTTAATGAGACTTAAAAGAGTATAGATCATAACTATGAGTAGTTTCCAAGGCTCTGTCCTGAGACCTCTTCTCTCTCAACATTCTCTTTCTGGTGAACTCATTAGTTCTCGTGGGTCTTAATTATCCTCCCTATGCAGTGACTCCCAAATTGATATACTCACCCCAGTCCCTCTCCTGAGTTTTAAACTCACTTATCATCTGGTGCCACCAGACATTTCAAAATGTACATCTGACAGACATCTCAAACTCAGCATGTCCAAAATGGAATTCGCTCTCTTTGCCCCAAGTCCTAACCTCTTCTGAACTTCTGGATTTCTGTTAAGGGCAGCACCATCCTTCCAGTCTTGCAACCTCAGCATTATCCTTGATTCTTCTGTTTGCCTCATCCTGCATATGTCATCAGTTGCTTAATTTTACTTGGCAAGACCTCTCACCTCCATTTACTTTTCTCTACTCACCAAGCCAGTGACTTACTTCATGCCTGCATCTCTCATCACCTCTTACCTGGGATTATTATAATGGCCTCTTTAGTGGTCTTAGCTAACTTCTCTCTACTCTTTAACTCATCTTCCACACAACTGTCAAAGGGGATTTCCCTAGGTAGAGGTCTGACTATGACAATCCTCTGTTCAATAAACTCCAGTGGCTCTTTATTACTTCTCTTCATTACATAAATCCCTCTTTTTGGCTTTTAATTCTCTTTACAAGCTTGCTTCAGACTTCTTTTCCAGTTTAATTTTCTCTTATTCCCCATGCCACACTTTCCAGTTCAACCAAACTTTTTCCTCCCCTTTGTTCCTTAACCATGGTCCTCTATCTCCTGTACCTGTGTCTTTACACTGGCTATTGGCTATGCTATCTCTCTTCTTACCTCTGCTTCATGGAGTACTTTTCTTCATTCAAGACTCAGCTCAGGTATTGCCTTCTATATCCCATAGAAGGGGTATAGAAAGGTATACATTAGAAAGAGTCTTTCCTGATCCCTGTAATTTTTTTTGTGCCTCCTTCCCTAAACAATCTTATATTTATTATATATGTATTCTGTATATGTGTACACCTATGTATATGTATGTATGTATGTATAATGTTAATGGGGGGGTACGGTATAAGATCTTCCCTGTCCATTGATAGGCCTCATGTGGAGCCCATTAAGGGAAACTTGCTTGCTTGTAGGAAAGCTTGCACATCTTTTGTTAATAAGCTAATTAGGCAATAAGTTGGGTTGTTATGCCTCCTGGCTCTGAGCCTATTAGCTGAAAGAGTATATATTGTGAGAGGTGAGATTTTGCTTTCAGGGCTCACTTATGAGAAAGATGTTGTGATTCCCTAGTTGAGACGCTGAGTGGCTATATGTTCAGAGCTCCTCAACTCCCCAGAGGTAAAGGCTCTCTTGATTCAGTGGTGGGTGTAAAGCTTTGATTCAGGCAGTAGAGCCCTGTCTATTGGTCTTTACTTCTCTTTGTATTTTTTTTTCTATGTAGTTACAGAAGATAATTGACCCCTTTCAAGTTGCTTTCCTTAGTAAAGCAGATCTAAGAACCTGTACTAGCAGCCATCCTGGGTGTGCCAGTATGGTTGTTATTACAGTATGCATGTCTAAATGTATATGTATGCATATAATTAGATATATACATGCAGAAGAATATCTAATATCTAGCACTCTATCCACATGTATGGACACATATGTATCTCTATGAATATTCGTACTTATACACATATATTGCCTCTCCTGATAGAATATAAGCTTCTTGACAGTGGGGATTGTTTTGCTTTTCTATCTGTATCATCAGTACAGTGTTTGGCACGTAGTAGGTATAGACATAGTAAATGTCTGTTGAATGATTGATGGATTGATGAAAAATAGACTGAAGACTTTGAGCTTGAATTCAGCAGTCAAATTAAATCAATGGATGAAATAAGTACTTACCTTGGTCTCCTCCAGACAAGACACAAGAGCATAAGGCTATCAAAAAACAAATTAAAGTTATGTATGTTAAGAAACTGACTGGAATCCTGAGGTAAAAACTTAAAAAGAAAAATCACATTTAAGGCAGTTAGCACATTTGCAATTTCAGTTTTATAATATACCTATGTAATGGCAAAATGGATGACAATGAATCTAGAAAGTATCAAACACCATTCATCAGAAAAATGATATATTAATATTTTACTTTCTAGAAAGGCTTCAGGGCAAATGATGCTGACCACTTAAATACACAATGAGTGTACATAAATTGGACTGAAGATATGAATACCTTTACTATACACTATAGCCTGTGGAGGAACTAGATTTGAATCATGGGAGCCCTACACCACTGAGAACCATAGCATAGCAACAAAATAACTTTTATCAATGGTGATAGAGATTAAATAGAGGAGCTCATATTTCTAGAATCAAGGAGAAACCTCAGAAAAATACTTTAGGAATGGTGACCTATATAGGAACCTTGAAGATTCTCTTCCATTTAGTGTCTCCAAAACATAGTTTAAAATTATTCAAGACTCTTACAAAATTATAATGCCTGAAATAATCTTGTTTGACAGCCCTCTGATCCTAAACATCAGGCAAGTAATTAAATAAGTGTATGCAAGATATTAACCACCATCTTGGAGCAAATGAAGCATAGATTTCAATTTGAAGAGAGATTCTTAGTAGATGGAAAAGTTTTCCAGATCTGGAAGTCATGGATGATGTTGTTCTGCAAGCATCTGAATCCCAGAGCCTTCTGAATGAGATCTGTAATGATCCAAAGAATCTGGCCTAGGCATCCAAAGAGAACAAACAAAGTAGATAACAAATGCTTATTAGGATCTAGACAATGATGTGCAGTTCAACAGCTTACAGAGTTCATCTATCAGCATATCACATAAATCTTGTAGAGAAATTTCAGACAGAAAAAAAGATTTGGTCCCAGAATTAAACAAGAGAAGAAGAAAGGACAGGATTGCCTTTGGGAAATTATAAAAGTTTTTTAATAAGTCCAAATTCCTCCCAGAAACAAAAACCTATTTTTTTAATAGGGATTTTTTTGCTAGTGTTTTGTGACAACGGGACATAAAATGCTATAGTCTTTATAGAATTGAAATCGGTATCACTCAGAAGGCGATGCAAAGGTACCTGTTGGATGTGAACAAGCTGCAACACAAAACAGAGAATTACAATAAAGAAATAGAGTAAAGGATTTCCTCAAAGAAATGCAAGATCAAAAGAGATGGTTAGTCAGGTGGCAAGACAGAGTGGTGCCTGGTTGACAGCCTGATGTAGTTCAACTGATGTCTCTAAGTGTCAGGAGAAGACAAATATGGTCCCAGCACATTGGGTAGACCTCTTGGGGCAAATATCTAGCAGGAATTAGATGAAAAGCACCATAGTAATGGGCTGCATGGATAGGTTGTAATCTATATAGTTGGAATTAACATCCAAATCTACACGATCACAGATCCATTTGAATATTTGATTATTACCTTCACTTGAACTATTACAATAACCTCTTAATTAGTCTCCTTGCATCTAGTCTCTCCTCTCTACAATATATCATCCCCAGACTTGCCAAATAGGTATATTCCTAAAGCACAGATGTGATGACTATGCTGTTCCCTTATTCCAGAAGCTTCAATGGCACCCTATCATCCCTAGGAGAAAATCAAATTCCTCCATTTCACATTCAAAACCCTTCACAGTCTGGGTCTAGAACATCTTTCAAGTAATCAAGATAGCTTTACCTCACATATACTGTGCTCCAGTCAGATTGGACTACGAGGAGAGAGCACCAGGCCCAAAGTCAAGAAGACCTGAGTTCAAATTTGGCCTCAGACACTTACTAGCTACATCACCTTGGGCAAGTCACTTGACATCTGTGCCTCTGTTTCCTCATCTATCAAATGGAGATGATAATAGCACCTGCCTCCTAAGGTTACTGTGAGGATCAAACGAGATGAAAAAGCATACAGAAGCATTTAGCACAGGCCTGGCACATAGTAAGTGCTATATAAATAGCTGTTATTATAATTACAACTGGGCAGCTAGGTGGAACAGTGGATAGAGTGATAGACCTGGAATCAAAAAGATTCTTCTTCCTGAGTTCAAATCTGGCCTCAGACACTTACAAGCTTTGTAAACACTGGACAAGTCACTTAACTTTGCCTCAGTTTCCTCATCTGTAAAATGGACTGGAGAAGGAAATGGCAAATCACTTCAGTATCTCGGCCAAGAAAACCCCAAATCAGGTTATAAAGAGTCAGACAAGACTGAACAACAACAAATAATTACAATTATATATAATATATATTTTATTATTCTGTCTCCTGTCCTCAATATTTATACAAGCTGTCGCCTATTCTTGAATGTATAGAAGTATATATTAGAATGTAATTCTAGAATTAAAATATACATTCTAATTTAGAGTATATAAATATTCTATATTAGAATAGAATATAAACCTTCCTTTTCTTTGCTTCTTGGAATATATATCTCCTTTTAAAATTCATTTCATATTCCTCTTCCTACAAATAGGCCTTTTCTAATTGTCTGTTCTCCACTCCTCTCATCCACCACCAAGAAAATTACTTCCTATTTGTGGAGGTATATATTTAATGTTACTTCTCTGTGTATACATTGTCTCCTTCAAGTAACATATAAGGTCCCTGAGGGTAAGGACAGTGAAACACCTATCCTTTGCCTCCCTGCCCCTCCACAGTGTTGCATTTAAATATGTGTTATTACCTTCAAAGTAGTTACCTTCAGATGCTAATTACTGTTCCTAATACTAATGTTTCTGTCCAAAATATTTTTGGAATTCCACCTGAAATTCCAAACTTGCAATTTGTGTATTGTACTCAAATTTTTGTTTTTCTTTACAATTAAAAATACCCTTCATTCCTCTATATCCACTGAGGCAACTCTTGTAACAAAGACTTTTTTAAAAAGATGAAAGAAAACAATCCATCAAAATTCACCAACATACCAGCCAACTATGACAATGTATTCAATGTTCCATGCCCATAGCTCCCCACCTCTGCAAAGGGAGAGGAAAGGCTTTTCCTCTCTCTCTTTCAGGGTCAAGATTCATCATTATAACTGGATAATATTCTTTTTAAGAATTTTTTTATTGGTCTTTCCATTTTCATCTTTGTAGTAATTATGTATATTGTTTTCCTGATTCTGATTACTTCGCTCTGCATTAATTCACCTGAGTCTTTTCATCTTTGAATTCTTCATAAGCATTGTTTTCCACGGTACGGTAATAATATTCTATTACATTTATGTACCAGAATTTGTGTAGCCATTTCATAATCGATATCTTAGATTTGTTTTACTTTTCTTTCCCTCCCTCTACTTTGGAGGTGGATGAGAGGGAGAGAGGAGATAGGTATAGGGCAGGAAATGGAAGAAAAGAAAGAAAATGCAAAGAAAAAAAGGAGGTCATTGAGGCATTTTTTTTCTGCAGAGAAGTCCACAAAGAAGCACAAATAGAATAGTGTTGAAAGTCATAGTATGAATTTATTAGAAAACTTAGAAAAGCAATTTGTGCATAATAGAGATCTGAAGTTTTATCTACAATAGCTTTTCTTTTTTTTACTATGCATATAGAAATGGCTACTTTATTCTGTTTTTCTGAAGTTCAGAATAGAATTTAATTCAAAAAAGAAAGAAAATATTAAAAATGTTTTTTTCTTGAGCAATACTATATAAAAACTAGAGTGAGAGATAGGAAAATAGTAATTTTTATTGATGAAATCCATTTTTTTTTTCATTTAAGATTGTTTCAGAACTGTTGTCAGAAGAAGTCCAAGTGAGACTATAAGAGCTGAACAGCTTTATCAAACTTTGAAACATCCATCTTTTGTTCCTCTCCCTTGTTTCCGTATTCCACCCCACCCCCCACCAAAAGAAAGTATTGTGGATGTTTTTTTTTTTTTTTTTACTTACGATAGACCCAAAAATCTTGTCCCCATGGAGGGAATGATGAGTTCCAATAAATACAGTGATATACTGAGAATCAGAAGGCTCCCAGAATTATAGAATTCCCCAAAAGGACATGGAACACTGCAGTATGGCCTTTTACCCTGCCATGCATGATGAACGAGTAAGGGATTTATCCAAGCGATGGAGATAAACATGTGTCAGTGTTCTGAGAACTCACATCAATTAAACTACATTGAAACCCTGTGGACTAAAAGCAAGTGTACACTGGGAAAAAATGGTCAATTCAACAAAGGTACATTTAATGACAAAGGTATATTTATGGAGATGATAGGTGTTGCAGTGGACAGAATGCTGGGCCCGGTATCAGGAAGACTGCATTAAAATTTGGCCTCAGACACTTACTAGCGGTGTGATCCTGGGCAAATCACTTAACTTGTATTTTCTTCAGTTTCCTCAACTATCAAATGTGCATAATAAAATAATGACACCTACCTCCCAGGGTTGTGAGGATGAAATTTCCATTTCCCAGTCTCCTATAGTCTAGTCTTTGTATTATCTTGCTCCTGACAAGCATTTTAAATATTTTCTTTCTTTTTTTGAATTAAATTTTATTCTGAACTTCAGAAAAACAATGTTATGGTAATTAGTGTGGAACTTTTTTTTTTAACTGTTTTCTCTTTTGGAATGCTGAGATAATCAAGTAACTTTGATGAGTTTTGTGTTTCAAATGTAATAGCAAGCAAAGTAGGACTTTTTGCTGTTTTTTGTTTGAGTGCTTCTTAGCACTGAGGTAATCAAGTGCCCCAGAGCCCTGAGACCTGTATATAAGATCTGAGGTTGGCATTTTGTTTTGGGGGCTCTCACTAGAAGAGTGTGATTTGACCAGACAAGACTCTGGGTAGCCATTGTTAAGAGCCGCCACCCACCCCCCACCCCCACCCCCACCCTGCAGGCTTTGAAAACCCAGGTGTTGGTGCCTCTCTCTCTGGTAACTAAGTAATTTTTTGGTCAGACAGATAGAGGCCTGTCTGTTGATCTCTCTGTGTTATTCTCTCTGTTTGCTTGTATTTTCTGTTCGTATTTGCTCTGAAGTTCAGAGTGCTCACTTTTCCCCTTGAAATAAGTGAATGGGATATGTGTGTTTGATTAAAGTAAGATTGTTTAAATCCCTTAAGTGGCTTTCTTAGAAAAGCAGATCAAAGAACCTGTGCTAGCAGCCCTCCTGTGTGCCGGTATTGTTGGTCTTATACAGCCACAGCAGTGGCAAGTAGCATACCATATTCAGAATAGGGAAAAGAAAAGGTAGTATAGCTAAACATCAGATCTCTGTTACGTACAACTTGCTTTTCTTTCTAAGTTTTCTCATATTTGTGAAGTACTTAGTAGATTACCTGGCACATAGTAGGCTCTATCTAAATGCTAATTTCCTTTCCTCTTTCTCTGGTACTGTGTGGCTTCATGATGATAAGTTAAGGAATATATATGAAAATACTGTGAAGTCAATGCAAAATTATGTTAAACAAGTGATTATAGCAAAAAGAACATATTGTATACGGAAAGAGTTTTTTATGTTAAAAGGGAGTAAGGTTTTTGGGGTATGTCAACAAACTGAATTATACTAAAATCCATTTGATTACTTCAGTCATACCTTCAACTCACATTCTAACATCCCTGCTGCATGCAAAGCATTGTGCTATAGTTGTGAGGGAGGTCCAAGTCCTATCTTAATGTAAACAACACTGTAGAAGTTATGGTAACACCTCATAATCATCCTTATATTTGCTGTTGTTTCACATGTGGTATGCTTATCTCTCCAACCAGACTATTTGCCCACTAGGATAGGATGATGCGCTCCTCACCACAGCTTACAGTCGCTTGGTAAGCATATACTGTGAAATTAGTCAATACATTATATAAATAATAAGATAAAATATGACATTTTATTATTGATGGAAGCCAGGTATGTTTGCAACAAAGGTTCAGGTCTTGTGGAATTTAAAATTGTCCAGTCTACGATGAAAGAGACTGAGACAGACCTCTAAGCCAATGGCACTTTATTAAAGGGTCCATGGTCTTCTGTGGACCACAGATCTTCCTCATGATCTGAGATTCTCCCCTTCCTCCAGGGCCTTATTTTGACAAGGTTTGATACCTGAACATGCTAGAGGGGCTACACAAAATACAGAATCCTGTTGGTTGACAGACCTTGCTTTGAGGGCAAAAAATGACGTATCAATCAAAAATGGTATGTCAGCAGGGGGTTCTTGGATTGGGCAAAGCATGGAGCATCTCCACTGACTGGGTGGTCATAAGGTGGGCACCTGCTCATGTTGGACAAGACAGAGTGGTCTGGAAGTACAAAAATAAGTTGGGGGAATGTCCATGTCATTGAGTCACATCTGCCATGCTGGGCTTGGTCACCATAACAAGGAAAAACAAGGGTGAAGGGCCTCTAGTTAGCTTCCTATGATTAAGCAAATGAACTTACAATGTGCAGTTCACAGCTCTGAGGTGTAATACACAGAAATTATGATCATTACCCCTATAGAATCATATCTAGCTGATTAATAGTGATTGGAATAGAGTAGGGGTCCAAATGAATCATTTTCCACAGTTTAATGACTGAGAAGCTCTGGGTTGATTATCTAAAATTCATGGCGGATAGCAGGATTGAGAGAATGTGCTGGCTTTTATAGAGAAGTTCCCTCTATGTTATTTGCCCATCCCTAAAGGATACACCCAAAGTAGCCACTTCTCATTTCTTCAGTGGACACTGAGACTCATATGCCAATCCTTTGGATATTAGTGGGCCATCATATAGAAGAGGGATTATGGAATAAAAACAACAGCCACGTTAATATCACTTTAAGTTTTATAAAGTGCTCTCAGTGAGAGGTGGAAGGGACTCAGAAGTCTAGGTAAACCTCATCATTTTCAGATGGGAAAACTGAGGCTGAGGGAGGTTAAGTGATTTGTCCAAGGTCACACTGTTAGTGAGCATCAAAGGTTACATTTTAACCTAAGTCTTCTGACTCTGGAGAAATTATTCCTACCACTATAACCTTGTATATTTTTTCTGAAGTCTATTTGGCTCTAGAGAGCAGAATAAAAAAAATTGAGTGGAAGTTACAAAGAGGCAAATTTAGATTTCGTCGGAAAAAAACACAACCTATTTCTAATTAGATCTATCCACAAGTGAAATGAGATACCTCAGAAAGTGAAAGCCTCCTAGTTATTGCAGGTCTTTAAATAGAAGTTGGATAACCATATAGAGGTAAGCCCCATCCAGAAGGGAATTCCTTTTGAGGAATGGGTTATATTAGAATACTGTTAAGGTCCTTTTCAGCTTTGAAATTCTGGGATCCTAATGTTTGTTGTATGTAATTCAGGTATCAGGTATAGTTTGGACATTGGACATGACACATTTTTTTTTTTGTTCTCTCACCTGTCTCACGGATCCAGGCCATAAGATCATAGAATATAGATTACGAACCGTAGAAGACCTTAGAGGCTATTGAATCAATCTTCTCATTTTACAGATGAGGAAACTGAGACACGGCAGTTAAGTGACTTGTTCAGATTCACTCATCTAGGGAGTGTCAGAGGAGAGATTTGAACCTAAATCTTCCTGACTTCAAGTGTAGCTCCCTCTTTACTACACCATGCTGAACCTCCTTCTTCCTACCCTTCCCCTCAATCCCCTTTGCCCTCTGCCTTTCTCTGAGTGTAAAATTCATCTTTATTTTATGACTCTCTGAACCTGAATCGTTTCTCGAAAGATATGAAGGAGGGTCTGAATGGATCTCAGAGCATTCTCTCTAATTTCTGAGAGTGCTACTCATTGGAAAAATGCATCAAGAATACCCTTAGATAGCTGCCTGCCTGCTAGCTTTTATTAATGCAGTTGATGTACTTATCATGTAAAAGAAACTTCAAATTGAGCACAGAAAGCTTATGTTTAATTACACCTTTAAAATAAAAGTTAATTATTACTCAATTGTCCATTTCTAATGATTTTTCTCTAGGACAATTAACATACATATACCCACATGAGTATTTTTTAAACCGTCATTTCAGCACCTTCTTGTTCGTGTGTTCAAGAAATAATTGAATCTCTGTCAATTATAATTCTAGTAAATTATAGAAAAGATCCATTCTTAGAAATAGGAATGAGAACTTGAGGCTGCCACAACCAGAAGTTGCTCAGTCACTGAAATTCATCATCTTTCTTTATGGCCTCATAATAGGAGTATAGTAGTTTACTGAATATATAATATTATAGAAGGCTAGTTTAGACTAAATAGGCAGAGCTAATCTTTTTCAGAGGCATTTTTTATTTAATGTTATCAGTCAGGATTCAAATTCAAACAGTTCATTTATGGACACCAGACTCCAATGCAGAGAAGGGGGGAGAGCACTCACTGTATCTGGAGTGGACAGCCTGAATTCAGACCCCAACTCAGGCAAGGCTACCTGTGTGACCTTGGCCAGGTCATTTCCCTATTGTGGCCCTCAGTTTTGTCCACTGTAAAATGAAGGTGTTGGACTCAGAGACCCTCATGTTCCTTTCTACATTTAAATCCCATCATCTTCAAGAACAGGTGCTGTTATTTACTTGCCCTATTCTAACATTGCTCCCACCCCAATACTAGAATATATGTTTGCTCTTAGAAGATACTGCTGCTACCAGGACACTCACAATACACTACTTAGATCAGGTGTAGGTGGTTTATTTCTTCCACAAAAAATAAATGTTTTTAACATAAAAGACCCTTAATTGCACTGAAGGCTTATAACAGCCAATTAAATGAATGGCAATGGCAATGACTTAAAACATGATACAATTATGTAAAAGTAAAATTTTACTCTCCTGGTAGGTTGCTATTTAAAACATTGAAACATGGAGCTCTTAGAATCTGAAATAGGCATTTAACCTTTGCTGTTCAGTCATGTCTGACTCTTGACCGTGTATGGGGTTTCCCTGGCAAAGATACTGGAGTGATTTGCCATTCCTCCTCTATCTGTACTGTCCAAACTCCTTCAAAATCTATGTCTTCTACTCCAGGGCAGATCTGGGGCTCATTTTCTTGTTGGTAGTCATGTTTCTCTCTGAGAAGCAATGTAGCAGTTGCAGGGTTTACCTCCTACAATGCAACTATCCCTGACTGAGGAATCCAGAAACTCACAGACTCCCAAGGTCCAACTCCTCTGATAGTTTTTCAGTCACCTGTGTTCAGGGAAGGAAACACAAAACAGGACAGGCAACAGAGGGCTGAGGTCCTGGCTCAGAGTCACTTAGGCAACAAAAGCCTGCACTCTATCTGCCATGTGTGAGTAGCCACTCAGAGGTGTTAGGGTAAGTGGGGAAAGGCACTTCTCTCACCCACTGGGAAGTCCCAGAGCGATGATGTTCCACACCACACCTTCCAGAAAGAGTGGGTGGCTCTGCCTGACACAATGACCAATCCTCACAATGAAGCTTTCTTTCTCTGCAACAAACCAAGGAATTGTTGCATCATCCCAGACCCCAGACCCTTTCTGCCCTGAGCTCATGTGTGGAGCTCAGGACAGCAGAGGAGTGCATATGTGTGTTTGGGGTCTGGGGATGGGGGAAACAAGCATTTATTAAATGCCTACTATTTGCCAGACACTTACTAAGAGCACTACAAATATTATTTCACTTGATCCTCATAACAACCCTGGGAGGGAGGTGTTATTATTATCGTCCCCATTTTACACTTGAGGGAATTGAGGAGAGAGAGGTTAAGTGACTTGCCCAGGGTCATATAACCAATAAGCATCTGTGGTCAAATTTGAACTCATGTCTTTCCTACTCCAGGCCTGTCATTCTATACAATATGCCACTTATCTTACCTACCTCTAGGCTAAGGAGCTCATTGAGGTACTCCAATCCAACTCCCCCACATTTATAAAGATTCTCGATCTATTTATTATAGTGTCTCTAAGATACTTTTTCAGATAACCAGGAAGATAAAATGTATAACTCTAATTATTTATAGTTGAGAATTAATCATAAAAGCCAGAATTTCCTTTGCTGACCCCTTATGATCTATTATCTATGAATATATCTAAAATTCTCTCAAGCCTTATATTTTCTACCTGTTTTGCTCAGTTAAAATTTCCTTTTCATTTATTTCCCATTGTGTAAATCCATATATTTGCTACTTGCTGTGTAAATCCATATCATTAATGATAGACTCCTATACATATGCAATTCTATAGATGCTTCAGCTGTTAGCTTATAGCCAGTTGTCTTGTCTTTAGAGATATAGCCACTGGGTTAAATTCTGGCTGGGGAATGATACCTGTCAGCACCAAAGACTATTTCAGCTATAGCATAAATCTCAAGGAATCTAAGAGAAGCTAGAAAATGACAATGGTTACAGAAAGTTAGAACAAGGGTTATTTTTATCCCCTATGAGAATTATTATCCCTTCATAGAAAGGCAGAGGGGTCCATTTCAAACTTCCCAGACTCAATCTAGATTTCTCCCTAAGCATATGAAAGCCCTTGGGTGGATATTTACTTGATTCTGTCTCTGGGATATCACTCAAATCAGAGATGATTGGACCTCATCTCTCAAAGGCTCTAGTTCTGAAATGGCAATAATACAAACCACCCAATCTGAGAATTGAAAGAAACCTTGAAATCCATCTAGTCTAACATATATGAATCTGAGTAGAAACTCCCTGTACAACACCATGACAAATGGTTATTTAGTGTAAGCTTTAAAACTTCCAGTCAAATAAAAAAGCCTCACTGTACAGTGATGGGAAGGAAACTGACAAAATTCTACTCCTCATTGGGAGCTCAGTGCCCCTAGCTTCAGACTTTATAATTTCTCTGGGGTTCACGACCATTTAATTCCATATCCTTTTGTGGTCTTGATTTTTTACAATTGTTTAGGGGAATCTAGAAAACATACTTGGATAGTAATCCATTTAATTATTTCTTTAAGATGTACTTTTCCGTAGGGACTTCCCCTGCTCCATTGGGGCGGGGGGGGGGGGTGGAGGAGGTAGGCAGACAATAACCCCACAATGAATAAGAGTGATATTCATTGAGAATCATTTGTTCTATGAACAGGTACTGAAATAAAAGGCATATACCTTTAGTGTAGCTATTTACTTTCTCGAGTATTCATTGAGAATAATAATTAATGATATGTTCATGGTCCATGTCACAAAGGTGAACACAAGTGTGAAATAGGGGCATGCAGTCAGGGTGATGTGTAACTGGGGCTCTAAGTGACCTGAGACCACTATGGTAGCTGTGGAGGTCAGTGAGGAATCCAGAAATGCTGACTAATTAGGTCTCCATTGATTAGATTAGCACCTTGGCTAATGTGATGAAACTGAAGATACAGTGTAGGGCTGCAGGGTGGCTGTGCTTGAAATACTCTCTGTCATAAGCTTTAAACAGAGGTCATGGAGGTAAGTGGCCCTCCCTCATGTTCTGGTGTCACAAGAAGGCAATGCACATCAGAAAGGATCAGAAACTCTTCAACCAATGGGAATGCTTCATGGTGATGATCATTAAAGTGGGCAGACCATGAATGCACATCAATTAGATTGAAGACATCAATACTTTCATGAAGTGTCTGTACTGTATCAGAACAAAATAAGAAATAGATCTCAACAGCTGTAGACAAGAACTTCACATCAATGGTGCCCTCAGTTCCACGTTACACAACAGCATATCAACTGCGATACAAGGCAATCATAAAAATGGCTTCATACCAAAACCTGGATGAAAGGGAATTAGATGAAATAAAGAAACTATACAAATCTGAAGAGAGAAAGAATGAATACCATGAGTTCATTAAAAATCTTCATTTAATGCAAACTTCAAAAATCACACAAAATAACAAAGTAGATGACAAAACAGCACTCGATGTCTCAAATAATTTTGAAAAGGTGATAGGCACACTTAAGTTGGAATCCTAAAAATCCCCTTTTAAACTTAATGTCATGAATTTAATTAACAGCCAAATATATTGAAAGAGAATAATTCATAAAAATCAAGTATTCAGTAAAGCCATCCTGAAAGAAAATTCAGGATTTAACAGAAAATTAAAAAAACATTTCAAGACATGCACAAAACAGTATAGCAGGAGCTGTTGCTATAGTAAGAAAGGTGAAGTTATCAAGGAACACCTGTAATGACAAGTAGCAAACACTACTGTGGAAGAAATTAATTGAGAGAGCTATTGAAGATCTGCAGAAAAATATAAGAAGATTAAAGTATCAAAATATTAATGTCAAATTTTCCCTTTAAAGGCAACATGTGAAAATAAGTCCAGAAAGCAATATGGTGTAAGTAATTCTATATTAACTTAATCAGCAATTGAAAACAACAGTGAAAAGTTAAAGTCATATAGGGAGTCAAAACAGCACAAAGAAAACAATTCAACATCAGGCAAAATCTTCATTACAGAGAATTGAGAAGTAAAAAAAAAGTCAAAGATGAGAGATAATCTCTCAAGGAAGACTTGGGAAATTTCTATTCATATTTAGGCATGCAAGAAATCCCATAAAGGCAAATTCAATTTGAATCAAATGAGAAACAGCAAGTTTGTTCACCATTAATGTAATGAATAACAGAACAATTACATCTAAGGAAATAACTGAGGCTCTAGTTTCTCTGCAAACCTGGAAAGGTTCTGAATAAGACTCAGAACCATTTGTTCCCATTATTTCACAGTGAGATGTGAAGCCAAAATTATGAAGCACCAGGAAAAGGTACAATGAGCTTCCCCCCTCCACCCAAACTCCTCCAAAAAAGAACTAGAAAATATACCAGACCAAATCCTGATGGGGAAATCCAAGAAAAATTCACAGTGAATCATTTTTCCAGTCTAGACCAGCACAGGGGGACAGTCAGAGAGGTCTGCAGACACTGAGGATGAAGTCATGAAGCACTTTAGCATAGAGAGCGGCTATGGATCAAAGCAACAGGAGATACCAGACCCATAAAGGGCAAGGCATCAAGACCTCATGTAGGATATAGGAACAGATGCCAATTGGCAACATTTTCACCCACTACCTAGTTCCAGGTCACAGATCTCAGGTAGGCTGAGTATGGTATCTATTCCCAGAAGTGGAGTTCCACGGTAGGGAGTATCACAAGCCCTAATGTTGCTTTTGGAGAAAAACAAGTTCAGAAGCAAGAAACAGTTGGGTAGCTCACATCCTAGGAACATAGAAATGTCTGCTACTGCACTGTAACAAGGATACTTTCAGTGAGTATAGAGAGGATGGATTTATATCCTATTAGCTTTATTTAAGTATGAAAAGTAGGCATTTTATGCACCTGTGAAATAATCCATAGAACATTGAAGAAAAACCAAAAATAGTAGGATAGTGATAGTAATAAGGTAATTTCTGTCTGAACAATATTGATTTCTTTGTGAACTGTATTGAGAGAGATGAGGGTAAGACACTACTATTAATATTAACAATGCCTAAAATTAATATAGCACTTTAAGATTTGCAAAGTACTTAGTATTTATTATCTCATCCAATCCTTACAACCACCCTGTGAAGTAGATAAGACAACTATAGACAAGGCAATCATAAATGAGGCTATTTCCAAGCCATAGATGTGGCTAGAATTGGAGGTAGGAAAACTTGAATTATTATAAAATTTCAGATAAAGCAACTTAATAGAATAAATAGATTAAATGACTTGATTAGCATCTTATAGTAAACCAGTTGCAGATTTTCTTAATCACAATTCTTTTTTCACAGCCTATCAATCCAGATGGCAATGCTTAGGAACATTTGTCTTTGTGCATTACCCAGAAGGCTGCTATGTGTATTGATCACTAGAATCCTAGAGTCTAAAGGTAGCTTAGAGGTCATCTAGTCAAATCTTCCACCTAACAAAAGACTCACTTCTACATTATCGCTGACAAATGACCATCTAGACTTTATTTAAAAATATCTATTGACAGGGCATTCACTACCTCATGATCAGTCACACTTCTTTGGTGGACAATTCTTATGTTAAGTTGAAATCTGTCTCCCTATCAATTTCAGGCATTGATTATACTTTTGAGTGAAAGAGTAACATAAAATAAATCAACTCCATCTTTTACATTACAGATCATAAAATACAAACATCTTATTTATCCTTCTTTTGAGCTTCTCTAGGCTAAATACTCTCGTCATGTGATTCAATTTCTAGACCCCTCATCATTCTCTTCACCCTCCTCTGGAAATCTTTTTAAAATGTGGTCCTCAGGATGGAAGCCATAAGTCCAGATGTAATCCTGGACCCCAAATTTCCAAAGGGAAACCCACGAAAAATCATTTTTACATGTTCAATATCTTGGATTCAGTTGGATTTCAAGAAAGGATTGGGGATAAGAAGGAATTCTGACACTCTGAAGTGCTACAGGGTAAGTTGTAGAAATTTAAAAGAAACCTATCTTCAATGAATATAAAAAGAAAGAAAAAAAAGAAAAAATAAAGGATGCAACATCCCTTAGAAACCAAATCATCAGAGCTACAGGGTCTCTATATTATATCCTTTCAGTATTTCCTTTATCACATGGCTGAAAACACGGTAGTATCTCCCTTTAAGACCAATAAGTAGGGAGTGGAAGAAAGAAGTTGATTATATTAAATTCCTCTTGGGCCCAATTTATGATTTCCTTTGAATTCACCTTGACTTATTTTAGCCCCTGGGTGCAAGGGCTGGCACTTAGTTCTATTATATATAGGTTACATTTTTTTTTTAAAAGTATGCTTTTGAAAGGCTAGAGAATCTTAGTGGGTGTCAGTGTCAAAGTGTTACAAGTCATGTTAAACATCACATGTGTTTGAATGTCTCTACAACTAAATCAACAATTTATTTGTTGTTTGTTTGTTTGTTTTTTTCAGCCATATCTGACTTTTCATGACTCTGGGGTTTTCTTGGCAGAGATACTGGAGTGGTTTGACATTTTCTTCTCCAGCTCATTTTACAGATGAGGAAACTGAGGCAAACAGGATTAAGTGACTTGCCCAGGGTCACATGGCTAGTGAGTGTTTGAAGCCAGATTTGAATTTAGGAAGATAAGTCTTCCTGACTCCAGGCCCAGCACTCTATCTGTTGTACCACCTAGTTGCCCCTAAATCAACAATAAGGCATTTTAATTCAGAATATACTTCAGGCATGAAAATATGGTGATTTTAACTTTCAGAATAATTACAAAATCCATCATTATCATAAAAGAATCAATGTATATTCATGTATTGATGCCCAAGTGGAAAGAGAGCTCAGAGTTAGGCAGACCTCAAGTCCTGTTTCTGACTTGTACTAGCTGTGTGAGGTGGTTAGATGGCTCAGTGGATGGAACACTAGACCTGGAGTCAGGAAGAACTGAGTTCAAGTCTGGCCTCATACACTTACTAGCCTGGGTAAGTCATTTAACCTCTCTTTGCCTTAATCCACAAGAGAAGGAAATGGTAAACCATTCCAGTATCTTTGCTAAGAAAGCCCCATGGACAGTATTGGCATGGTCCATGGGGATCACAAAAAGTCAGACATGACTAAACAGCAAGAAGTGACCTTGGACAAGTCATTTGATAGTTCAGACAACTCTCTAAATCCATAAGTTGCCGAATAACTGATAATGAACTTTTGTAGGTATAGCCCTCATAGATAATGCCCTATACCAGCGAAATTGCAGATCCTATAAACAAAAGCCTAATAACGATTATTTGGGGCTATATTCACCATATTGCTTCTTCTTTCCCACATTTTCTTCACCCACAATCCCTTAAAGAAAGACATTCTGAGGCTCAGTCGTTCAGCTGTGTGCATGTATACGTGTGCATGTGTGTGTGCGTGTATGCTTGTGCACACTGCTTCTTGTACATCATGCTTTTAATGTGCTTAGATTATGTGTATTCTTATTGAGAATCAAAAGCCATCTGCTTCTGGGCAGGAAAAGGTCAGCAAACAAATGGAGGAGACTCATTCACTCTGCCCGATGTCTACCTTTAAAACTGATAGACAGCCTCTCATGAGAGAGATGAGCAGGACCTAATGGGCCAGAAATGCATCCAAGCCTTTCCTTGGTAGCCTTTCAAAAAGCCTTTGCTGGCTCTAATCTGAGTTGCTTCCTCCACCGCTCTAGTCCCCTCCACAAGATTATCTCTTTTATGGGTTAATTAAATCAAATCAGAAGAGAGAAACAAAATAAGTAGCATGTCCTGAGCTGAAAAGGAGCATAGAAGATGTTTATCCCCAAAGCAGCTCCCGACTCTCCGGGGACAGCCTGGGTTAACCGGCGGCATTTGAATGTCATAAAATGAATCGGTTTCAGCGGCTACACATTTTGTAAAACATTCCGGGTAATTTCAGCTTGCCAGACTCCATGCCCTTGGAGTTCTTCTGCCTCTGCACTTTGGTTCCCTCCTGGTGAGAGCTTTAAAGCCCAGACAGTACAGGGCTTCCACTTAGTTTCTTAGAGGAAAACAATTTTGTTCTTCAACTAGCTACAATATTGGGGGTGGGGGTAGGGAAGGGGAGGCTTTCCAGGGAGATGGAGCCTTTTTGACAGCAATAAAATATGCCTGCTTTGATAAACCTATTCAACATAAATTGCACTTATTGTAATTGTTAGAGGCCTTCCATGCAACCTGAGTCAGAAGGCAGAATTGAAGAACACGTCTGGGACTGGTGGGATGGTATAAAAATCCATGAATACCTTAATGGGAAGGTTTCTAGATGGTTGGGGAAAGTTTCTATTCAGGAATATTTTGGAAGTACATAGGTTCAAATATCTTTATTTTTTTTTCTCTGTTCTAGTCACAATTCTCACTGCTCATGACTCTATAATACAAACTACTCATTCATTCTACAGACTGAACAAAACTCAGCAAATTGGCTCCTCAGGTTTGGTTCTCCTTGAATTGTCTCACCCAAGACACTCTAAAGAATTGCCTTGTAGGCTATAACTGTGAATAGCATGCTCTGATCTGTTCCTGTGACTTCACAATATTTGAACTTTCTGTTTCCCTGGGCACTGCAAAAACCTTTTGCTCCTGTTACTCTTGAAATAAAAAAGCAGTGTTCTTTATGAATTTTTAACATAGCACACTTTTTCCCCCCCGCCAGGGCTTTCAGGCAAGTCACGTCAGAATCGGGGACACTCACATTTTGAAGCTCAAAGCCCAACTGCTTCTATTTGTAAACAAGTATGAACAACATGAGCACATTAGTGTCACTTCCCTGCAAATTCAATGTGAAGAAATTACAAATGTAGGGACCATATAATACTTTGGCAAAGCTGTGCTGGGATACATTATTCATGGTCACTCTTTTGTTGGATGCTGACATTTCAGAAAGTTTTCCACTCTCCAACATAAAACTGTAATGCAGGATGCCAAAGAGGGAACCCCCAAATCTCTGATGTCTTTAGTGCTATTACTAAAAGAAGCATTTACCAAAAGGAAGAAAAAGACAAAAACTCTGGGCTTTGGGCTATCTTGGACTCACACCAGTCTAATTATTACAAATGGAGCCACTCTGTCAGGTCCTATGGTGTCACCACCACTACCAATAAAGACTTATGTGTGAGAGTGAGGAGGGGGAGACATACTATATGTCAAAAGGGGCTTATAAAATCAGTTCTAGGCCTTTAACCTTCAACAGAACACTGACAAAGTGAGGGGTCTAAGGACACTGACATTTATGGCAAAGCAGGAAAATAGATGTCTATTGACGGGTCTGAATCTCTGATCATAGTTCATAGCCCCCTTTCAGCAATAGAGTTAACATTACCTTCCTGATGTCAGGCACAGCGGTGATCACTGCCAGGAGACAAGCTGATGGTCCCAAGTCTCCTGCGCTGATGATGGCTGTTTGGCTGATAGGATCAACATAATTCAATCACTGTCAGTATTCATTCCGCTTTGCCTCTCCCTTCAAGTTGCCAACCTACAATGCTTCCCCACTCTTTCTGCTTTTTCAAAAGCAACAGCTAGTAAACAAAACCTGAGACCTTCAAGTAAAATGATTGGTGAATCAACTTCAAACAGGCCTTGTCAATACTCTCCATGCTGGTTCAAAACAGCCTGCATATTGAGATTTGCAGATAGTGCCTTTCAACACTTTTAATGCTCTCTCTCAATCAATGCCTACATCTTTCCCTCATTACTACACAAGCAATAATAATATAGATAAATAGGATAAAACCCCAAATATTTGCTGTGCACTTGGTACCTTGATTGTATATGAACTAAAAAAAAAAAAAAAAAGGAAATGAATTCCCTGAGTAACATATAGGAATTAGCAAAGATAAACTAGATACCTTGGTCTTTTTTCTCCAGGCAAGGGGATAGAAGATTGTGGGATGGTATCCCTGTGTGCCGTATTGCCCATTAATAAAACTGACCCCAAGCAGCTTGGGGTGTGGAATGTAAATGGAGTCAATGTTGGAGGAAAGCATATTTTTAATTAGTGTTGATTTCTTTTTGACTGGGGAGCAAAGAATACTGTACTCTATTTACCTCTCTGGGGTTTGGTATCATATAACAGAGGAGAGAACCCTGGAGTGAGATTCAGAACACCTGGGTTTGAAACCTAGCTCTGTCATTTAATAGTTATGTGACATTGTTCAAATCACTTGCATATCCATTTGGAGTTTCCTCACTTGTAAAAGGAGATGATTGTAATAGATGGTCTCTAAGTTTCCTTCAGGATCTCACATTTAGAGATTCTTATAAAATGTCTTATCAATGGTGACTGAATCACAGATTCTCATTATTTGGATACAAACCCTGGAAAAAGTCACATTTTGCTTTTTAGTGTTTGTGTGATGCTCCTTCACATCAATGTGATGGCTCTTTCATAAATGACCTCCTTATCAATGGCAAGTGTTTTAAAGGCAGGACCTCAAATCTAGTTCCCATAATGGCACCATAACTGAATGAGCACTAAATACTTTTAATGGTGGCTACCTATCGACAATTATAGATGGCTTTATATCTTATAAATCAGTCCATACAAAGACATTGGTTAAGAATCTGTTAAGCAATGAGAAATTTAACCCCTGTCCTTAATTCTACTAAGGAATGCGTGTTTCCAGACAAGTCAACAAAATGATTTGGGGGTGTGGGAATAGGGCAACAGTAATCAAGAGAATCAGGAAAGGTATCTGGAAGACAGTGGTACATGAGCTGAGCCTTGAAGGTAGCTAGGGGTTCCAAGAGGTGCAGATAAGACAAGAGAGAACATTCTTAGCATGGGGGGAATGTTTGTCCAAAGACACAGAAACAGAATGTGGATTGCCATCCATGTAAGGGTACAGCAAGTAGGCCACTTTGAACAGAATGGAATGTTTGTCAGGGAGACTAATGTGTAATCAACCTGGAAAGATCATGAAGGTCTTTAAATGCCAAATGGACGAGTTTGTATTTTTATGCTCCTCCAGTTATAACTATTAATTATTATCATTAGGTAGAAAAATTGCTCCTTGCAAAATTCCTCTGGGCAAAATTAATATTGATACTCCCCATTCTGTAAATGAGGACACAGAGATACAAAGATCAATTACTTTCCTTGAGCCACACCTGGTGGTAGCACCTAATTAGATTGAATGACTCTTGATTCCCAGGGTTACTTCTTAGTTGACTAAGTCATTTTGCTTCTTGTAACATCGATTACTTTGGTAGCTATGATCCACGATTTAGCATTTTTTTTTTACTTCCTGAGGAGTCAGAAGGAAAAGCCTACTTATCTAGGGAGTTGTAGGGACAGTAAAAAAAAAATAATAATTCCATATTACCATTCTTACTCATTTTCTCTCAATAAAATATAAGATAATTCATTTGGCTCAACCCCCAACTAAAATATTTTTGTGCATTTGTTTTCACTGGGAAAACTGTATTCTCCATCTACACCTTGTTTTAATTGTCTGTACGCTGTACCAATACCAGGAAATTAGTTGTGTGGTAGAATAGGTTCTCACCATTCCTAGCTGTTCCTTGCCCTCTCTTTACAAAGAAAGGGCCTTGAATCCTCTCCCTGGATTATTCAAATATTTATTTTTGGACTATTCTTATACCTAGCAAATTTATATTCAAAAGGCCATGCGGTATTTGATTTTTTTTAATAAAGTTCTACATGCAGCTATTGCATATACTTGGAAATGAATTTCCCCTTCCTCATCCACCTGACCTACTGACTTCCATCTAAGCAATAAATTTACTTGCCTGGGCTGTCAAGAAAAAAAAAAGTACCAGATTTCCTAGTTTCTAACCCTGGATGAGTTTAGGATAAAGTAGACCTAAGAAAAGACAGCTGGGCGGGGATCCCTAGGTATTTGAAGTGACACTGGTGAAAGATATGCTGATCAAAGCTTTTGAAGTCAGGCCATGCAGTCACACCAAGATGCTGTATTTCAGAGGAGCAAAGTGTCCAAGTATGACTGCCTCTTAGAGTTTGTGGCTTACTATACAGCCATGCACATGAGGCACACTGTAGAGAAATTGAATGACTTTCTATTCCAAAATTCAGCAGGTTTATAGGCTATTCTGGGATTCTAAAAGGGAACTTGAGAAGCAAAGTATTTTACCTACCACTCTGCAGTCACACTGCTTAAGTCGAAACCTATTTAATCTATTTAGGAGGATGAACCAAAAGGTTTGAGGCATGTCATGGATTTTTATGCCTGACCCATTATGAATCAGTCTGTTAGCTTCCATGCCCACATAGGAGGCATCCACTAGAGGTGTATGCATAGGCTATGACTAAGAGGAGATGATCCTTAAGTATTAACTTTGACTACATGCATGGTGGAGAGAAAGAGTAAAATGACACAGCTAGCCCCCTTGGGTTTCTAGAAGAAATACTGCAATAGCACTCTCAGCCAGGTGTGCAGTAGATAGAGTGCCTGGCCTGGAGTCGGGAAAACTCTTTTTCCTGAGTTCAAATCTGGCCTTAGATGCTTACCAGCTGTGCAATCCTGGGCAAGTCACTCGATCTTGTTTGCCTCAGCTCCTCATCTGTAAAATGAGCTGGAGAAGAAAATGGAAAATCATTCCAGTGTCTTTGTTAAGAAAACCCTAAATGGGGTCATGAAGAGTAGAACACGATTGAAATGACTGAACAGTCTAGCTAGCACATTATTCCTCAGTATCAACAACCCTTGGAGCAAAAATTGGTAGGGAATTTTTCTCTTCAGCAGTGAAATTAAGCATTTTTTCTGGTCCTTTGGGAGTTAACATAAAGTTTATTATTATAGAGGAAGAGAAAATGAATAATAGTAGCTGACCATCCCAGGAAACAACCTGGAGACTCAGTATCCTGGCATTTTGCCCTACTTTTTTGTGGGAGATATCAGGTCCTGTCTAGGTTTGGGTTATTTGCCTTTTCTCTGAGTGCTACACATCCTCTAGTGGGAATAGGGGGAGTCCTCTACTTCTCAAAAACCTACCTTAAAATATGTGAATTTAGGATACACATCTTTTCTCTGAGCCAAAAGGAAAATTGAGTGATGCCTTGAACATAGGGTTGCTTCATGACCTTACATTGCTTTGAGAGACTTGGCAATCATTTAGAAAAACCTTGGGAAATGCCAGTTTTTCACAGAAGTGATGTTAACTTAATGTAGAAGAGCTCATTTTGATTTCATTTCCTCTGTGGATTTTATCATAACATTACAGATAACATTGAGTTTTTAATAGCCCGCTTAATACCGCAAAGTCATCCATTAATGTGAACTGAGAATGATTAAAAATGATCCCCATGTAGACCTGTTATTGATGCTGTATCTTTGTTTCAAGATGGGAGGCTACTGGTTTGGAAATTTATCTAAGCCACATGGCTCCTACTGATGTCTACATTATATGAAACATTAATTCATGATTTTCTTAATATCTTATTGATTTCTCCCCTACAAAGGCCAGAGGTTAAAAAACTCCATAAAAATGTCCTTTCAATTTATTGCTGTCCCTTTAAAACATTACAGTAACCTTACAGCTATTTATGTTTTTTCCCCATTGTCTTTTTAGTTAAGGTTGTCATTCAAAATGACAAATTTACTTTTCCTTTGAACTTTAAATGAACTTGTTTGTAAACCCAATGTCAAAAGAAATGCAAAAAAGTAAAAAAAAATCCTCCATGAATTGTGATTACAAAGTTACAACAAAATGATTCGGTATAGCATTTGAAGATTCAATATTAAGTCACCATTACAGTGGATTTTACATGACAGTTTCTTTTTACGTAGTACCTTTCTTTCAAGGACCTAAAAGGTCTTTATAATCCATTATCTCACAAATTCCTCACAAAAAATAGATAGCAAATCTTTATCTCCATTTATTTTACATTCTGTCCTAGGAATAAAGGTAAAAAATGAAGGCAGATGAGGGTAAATTATTTGCACAAGGTCACGTAGCTGATTAATGCTGGAACTCAAGTGTTCGAGCCCATGGTTCAATTGGCGACCTTGCTCGTCACATTGTCTACTAATTTTGTACTAGAGTTCATACTAAAAAGCACAACTATGAATGCCAAATATCCCCTATTTGATTTGTATTTCAACCCGAAGGGAAATTATCAGAAAACTTATGAGTATGAAATTCTGAAAACAAGAGTTTAAAAATGGAGGCCATTTTGTTACTTCAGGCAAAACATTTGTTACTCTCAATGCTGTAATGAACAGGTGAATAACTAAATGTCTTTTTAATTACATTATTTAGCTTGAATAGGCACAGACTTAGAAATTTTAATTAGCCTGACTAGAAAAGCAAATAATCTCATATTATCATTCTCCTCTTGCGTTCATATAAAACAGGAGCTGGGAGATGTGTGAGGGAGTGAACTACACATTACTGTTGACAGGACTTATTTTTTCATCGCTAGTAAACAGAACTTGCTCATTTGTTGGCAAGGAATATAAATATAAGTCAGTGGGATTTGCCTCCTCCCCCAGTCTATAAGTCAGTCTGTAGTGAGGCAAATGTAGGAGAAGTTTTGGAGATAAGAAAATTGAAATTTAAAAATGCAATATTTCATAAGGCCTATTTCTTTAGGAAGGATGTAGTTTGTTCTAGTTTGAAGTAGGTATTTGGACATAGTCGCAGAGATTTTACTGGAAGAATGAGAGGTTAAATGATTGATCCAAGGTCACACATCCACTTTGTGTCAGAAGTAATATTTGAACTGAGGTCTTCCAATCACTGAAGCCCCTTGTTTATTCTTGTAACACACCCATTGACATTACTCCAACTTTCATTCGCACTCATAACTTGGGCCCCCAGAAGGTAAATGCCACTTTAGATTCTTGGAGTAATACTGTGAGGTCGTACTGATAATATTGTATATACCATGAGTCCTCACCAGTGCTCTTCCCATTAATAATCCAGTCTCAGATACTTACTAACTGTGTGACCCTGGACAAGTCACTTCACCCTATTTGTCTAAGTGTCCTCATCTGTAAAATGAGCTTGAGAAGGAAATGGCAAACCACTTCAGTATTGTTACAAGAAAACCACAAATGAGATCATGAAGAATCAGACACAACTGAAACTGAACACAAAAAAGATACAATTAGTCCTTAGCAAAGAAATATAGTATCATATTAAGAACAGTATCTATATAACATTCTATCCATAAACGCAGAGTGTATTATCCCAGCAACATGCAGTGCCCAAGGAAAAGTAGGCTTAAACCTAGAGTGAAATAGGAGAGAGAGAGAGAGAGAGAGAGAGAGAGAGAGAGAGAGAGAGAGAGAGAGAGGGAGAGAGAGAGAAAGAGAGAGAGAGAGAGAGAGAGAGAGAGGGAGAGAGGAAGAGAGGGAGAGAGGGAGAGAGGGAGAGAGGGAGAGAGGGAGGGAGGGAGATGCATTGTAGAATAACCATGTGGCAAAAGCAGTTTATGACTCCTGGTGTTTAAAGTCATTTATCTCTTTGTAGAATGCTCATGCAGCTCCTTTTCCCCAGTATCTATTCTTCTTCATAGGTGACTCTCTTCTCTGCTGTCAGGAATCATGTTCCTCAAAGCTGCTCCCTCTTTTTGAGTATAATATTTTCTTTCTTCAGTTGTGTATTATATTATCTTGAACCAACATCCTCTTGAACTACTGACCAGATTTGGCAAGTTGATGCTAGATATAATGTCTGATAGGAGGAAAGATAAATTACTTCTCCCTCCTTCAGGAATCTTCTCTACAAATCACTCCTGAGCCTATATTCCATGCAACCGAACTTCCATGCCTAGGGCCTAGCTTGCTAAAATCCCGCTAAGTCATATCTATTTTTTTTTGTCTAATAATGTTTCTATTTTTAATTCTGTAAGAGAACTTATTATATCATAAAGAAACTATGGTACAAGCACACTTTTTACATTTAGGTTGTCTCTTTATTCACACATTGTGATAGTAAAGTATCAACCCTCTTATTCACATGTATCTGTTATAGCTCACTTATATAATTTAGTTATTGTCCTTATATGTATAAATATTTAAATACTGGACTATATAAATAGATCCACGGATCTCATCAATCTGGATATTTGGTCTAACCTTGTGCACAGGCTTTCCTCAATGAGATCCACCACCGATATTCTACCAAGGATGCCAAATAACTGTGACTCATAGAATACCACAAAGAATTAATACCTCCAAAGAATTAATTTTGTGGAAACACCAAAGAAAAATGCAAAGGTAGATGGTGGACATAATATGTAAATTATAGCATAAAAATCAATGATATATTGCACAAAAGTGGAGAAAACACTAGGAAATGTATGGGTAGAAAAGGAGATGTGCCAGTCATTTATTAAAAGCAATAAAATTCATCCAGAGGCACAAAAATTCAAGAATCTCAAAGGAAATGGTGAAAAAAAGTGTAGAGGAAGGAAGTTTGGAAGCACGAGATCTCAAACTCTACTTAAAATCAGTAATTCTCAAAATAATTGTACTATTAAAAACATAGACAGAGAAATCACTGAAACAGGCTAAGCACATAACATACATTAGCAAACTAACTTAGTAGCCTAGTAGTGGAAAAACCTGAATAATCCAGCTCCTAGTAAAAGGATTCGCTACTTGTTAAAAAAAAAAAAAAAAAAAACTTCTGGGAAAACCGGACAGCAATATGGCAGAAATTAGGTTTAGACCAGCCCCTCACACCTTATAGCAAGATAACAAAATGGAAATATTACCTAGATATAAAAGGTCACATCATAAATAAATTAGAGGAAGTAGGAAAGAATATCCTTTCTGATTTATGGATAGGTTAAGAGCCCATGACCAAACAAGAGATGGAGAGAATCATAGTCAGATAAAATGGACAATTTTGATTACATGAAATTTTTTAGAAGTTTTTGCATACACAAATCTAATACAGCAAGGTCTAAAATGGAGACAGTTTATTAGAGGAAAAAAAATTAGTATCAGCTTACTTGGATAAAAGTCTTGCTTCCAAGATATAAGGAACTTATTCCCATTTATAAGAAAAAGAGCCATTCCTCAAATGAAAAAGGGCATAAGAATATGAATAAATAATCCTCAAGGGGAAAAAACAAACTATAGCCATAAAAAACATCCAAATCACTGATAACTACAGAAATGCAAATTAAAACAACTCAGTCTACCTCACCCCCAACTGACTGGGAAAACACACGCACACATAATGGCCAATGCTTAAAAGGGTATGGGAAAACAGGAACATTGCTCACATGTTGGAACACTGTAAATTGGTCCTAGCTGTATTTTTATATGTCAAATTTACAGATTTGGCCAATTTAGAAAGCAATTTAGAATTATGTTTCCCAAAGCTGCTTAACAGTAACCTTCAAACCAGTGATGTTACTGCTAGGATACCCTAGTAGTACCCTAAAGAAAAATATAACAGTTTTTTTGATGGCAAAGGACTTGAAACTAAGACATCTCCATCAATTGGGGGGATGCCTTAGGGAATTATGATATGTGGATGTAATTAAATACTACTGTGCTCAGCCTAGTGCTGGTTGGTTGTTTTCCTTTGTTCTCAAAGAGGACCAAAATAACATCACTATGCTTGAGTCAAGATTCATTGTGTCCAACTGTGGCTGATCAGGTCAATATGAGCTCAGAATGATCTACAATGGGTTGGGCACAAATAGTCAACAAAGTGCATGTTTTCATTGAAGTAGGTGTTTTTAAATTTGTGATTCTTGTTTTCCATATATTCTTATAAATGTACCATGGAAGATCCCCTCTGTGTAAGCTGCCTGCCTTCTGGTGAACATTAGTTAACACATAGGTACTGTCTTCATCATCCCTTGAGCTCTTAAAAAAATTGTATTTGACAAGCAATAACACACATGAAGATTTCCATATTCAAAGAAGAACAGAAAAAGAAGGAAATTATGATTCTCTATAACATAAAATTTGCATTTAAAATGGATAATGGGGATTTTTTTCCAACAATCATGCCCTTTTTTACCCTCCCTCTTCTTTCCACTCACTGAAAAAAAGAAATAATAGAACTTTTGTTTCATATAAGCAGTCAAGCAAGACAAAGAAACAAAAGAAACAAAATCTTGATCAGAATTCTTAGGTATTTCAGAGTTCATTTTTACAAAATTGATGTTAAGGTATAAAATACTCTCCTGATTCCTCTCCCTTCACTCTACATCAGTTCATATGAGTTTTCCCTGGACTCTTAGAATCCACCCTTCTTCCTTTCAAGGAGTCTATATTCTAATAGGGGAGATAGCCTGTAAAGGAGCAGGTACATCAAAGACAACTTAACATATAGTAGATGAAAAGTAACCTTAGAAGAGAAGGCATTGGGTATTGAGCAAAGAAGAAAGGCATCCTGCATTTGAACCTAATTTGGAAAATAGGGATTCTGGGAGGGAGAGATATGAAGGGAAGTCTGGATATCACTGCCACTTCACTTTTGTATGGAGTGATGGGTTCCACCATCTGCTGCAGCTTCTCCTTCTAACTCTATCTCCTGGTATTCTAAAACAGGTACAGGACTCAATGTCATTTTTATCTTCTCCTCTTTGCACAGTCCCCAGTCAGGAATCTGGCCCTAACAGGAGCCAGTTGGATGCTGAAGATTAGACTGATCTCAAGCCACCTGGGAGACTTCCAACATATACTCTTAGAGATTGCATTGACACTCCCACCTATAGCTCTGTTGGGAGTACTATCTTCAGGACTCTTGGAGAACCTCCTTAGCACTAGGTGGGTGCTGAGCTGATCCTATCTGAAGGCCCCATAAGGACCACTGTCTTCGGGCCTCTTGTAATACCCTGAAGCTTGAACTGCCTCTCTAGGCCCAAGCATGTAAAGTCAGTGATGTAGCTTAGTGAGAAAATAAAGGTGTTAGATGAGCTTCCTTGCTGGAATGTCTGCAGCTGCCATTGGTTGCAAGTTTGGTGTTGATGAATTGATGATTCATTATATCCACAAAAAAGAGGAAAGCATTTATGGTACTGTAGATTTCATGTGTTATAAAAAGTGAATATTGACTGAAATCAATGTTTTTTTTTTCCATTTAAATGTTAGCACAAAAGGTCACAGAATTCTGGGGAATTACTATTGAGAAAAAATGTTTTCATGTCCAATTTTATTTTGTATACTGCAATTTATGGGTTATTTCATAGTTACTGTGTTAGGAAAAGTGCATATTATCAGAATTAGTGTTTTGCTATAAAGAATTGTATGCAGGAAAGTGTATTTTCAGCAGTCTCTAGAAAACGATTACAGTGTTTTGCTGGTATGGGAATCTGAACTATGTCCTATAGGTTCAATGTACAAACATTCATGTTTCTTACTTTCATGCTGTTTTCTAGAAATGTTACAGCACCCCCACCCCATACCCCATAAAAGTTGAGGTAGATTGTATGCTACGAAAAATTGGTGGCTTAACAAAAATGTGTAACTTTAAAAAAAAGCCTAATTGTATGTGAAATACTTTTAAATGAAAATATCTAATGGTTTCTTAGCATATATTAAAATTTCTAACATAAAAAATGACAAAAATACAATTTAGCACTTTGTACAATGGATAAAATGCTGGACCTGGAGTCAGGAAGACTCATCTCTATGAGTTCAAATCCGGCCTCAGACACTTGCTAGCTGTGTGATCCTGGACAAGTCATTTAATCCTATTTGCCTCAGTTTCCTCATCTGTAAAATGAGTTGGAGAAGGAAATAGCAAACCACTCTAATATCTCTGCCAAGAAAATCCCAAATGGAGTCAGGAAGAGTCAAACATAACTGAAAGTGACTAAATAACAACAACAAAAAACATGTTTTCAGTCTTAGTATTGTACATATCATGGGATATTTTAAAACACATGGGTTTTTTTTTTGAGAACAGTCATTGATGATGTTGTAAAATAAGAAATTATGACATTCCTCTCTTCATGTACATATAATGCTTAGTGTTGATAGTTTTCATGATGGTATTTTTACAACCTCTTAGATTACCTTTCCCCTGAGAACTTTGTTACCATTTAGATTGGAGTAACTAAGATAAGCTCTAAATTAAAGAAAATCAATTGATGTTACTTGTGGATGATGACTATACACATTTTGTAGTGTCATGTTTTTTTAAAATTAAGTGCACATTGAAATCTATTTATTTTTGTATTTAGTGGTTATATATAAACTAAATTCTAAACTTCAATCACTTAGGTTTTATATAAATCTGGTACTGTTGGATTTTCCTCAAACCACAATTCCTTCCTTTTCTGAATATCCATAGTTTTTTTAATCTCTCAAAACTTGTCATATTCTGCCTTTCATTGTAGTACAAAAGTACAGAAACATTTTGTGTATTTGCTTTATTCTAACTGCTACATAGTAAAATGCTCAGTAACAGGGACTTTGCTACTCATCTTTGTAGTCACTTTTATGCCTAGGCAGTATATTGCACATAGAAGAGGCATCTGGTGTTACAGTGGAGAGAGTGCTAGACCTGGAGTTAGAAATATCTAAATTCAAATCCTGCCTAAGATACTAGCCATATGACCCTGAGAAGGCAATTTGATATCTGTCTCAGTTTATTCATATGTTAAATGGGGTTAATAACAGCACCTACTCACTGGGGTTGCTATGAGGATAAAATTTGTAAAGTACTTTGTAAACTGTAAAATACTATATGAATGTTAGCTATTGACGACGATTATGTTGATGATTGTGATGCCTAAAAAGTTCGAGAGACATAGTTTCTGGGTAATAATCTTATTAATAATGCTAGCATATAATTAATAAAAAAAAATATGGTCACTTGGCCATCTCTCTTAGACCAAAGGCATATCTGGGAACCCACTCAATGCTTACATGCCTTTGGAAGAGTGGATGTTCCTGAGGTGGAAATCAAGCCTGATTGGTTAACAAGTAACAGAGAGAATGAATATTATAATGAGAGGTGGACTATTCTCATGAGGCACTAGGCGATGTGACTTTGATCATGTCATTTACTTCCAAATCATCCCCCTCCCCCCAGCCCTGGGCAATCTAATCAAAGAGTTTAACCCCAAGGAAACCTAAATAGAACACAATAGGCTTCCCCACCTGGGTGGGGGAGGGGGGGTCTGAACAAGATTTGAGGAGAAAGCCAATCCAATCTCATTATCAGCAATGTCCCTTCAGATACTGAGGCCAATAAGGTCTCAGAGAGGGAGAAATCCTGTGTCTATGCCATATAGACAATTAGTTCTTTAACAACCATTTCTCTCAAGATGATGATGGTAACACTGAAGACAATGATAATGATGCCATTAAAAATGTTTGTTTCATGGAATGGCATTGAATCAAGACATAGCACCAATATTACCCTAATTACCTATGGACCCTTGTTTATTCCATGACTTCCAAAGCCCAATTCTGTCCTACCTAAAAGGCCTTTCCATAATGAAGAAGAGAATATAAAGTCAGGCAACTCATCCCTTAACTCTGGTCATGCAAAAATGGCCACTATGGCTTTGAGCATGTCCTTTAACTTTCTCATCACTTTTTTGCCATATGCAAAAAGTTTAATAATGCTTTCCCCCTACATTCAAAAAGAATGCTTGGAAGATTGATTAGATGATGTCTTCTAGTGTTTAGACCCCTGCATAAAGCTTCTGGGAAAGCAGAACATTTAAGAGTTACAAGCAAAATAACTTCTCAGCCATCTAGAGTTTAAAAGCAATGACTTGGTATGTTTTCAGGTGAGAAAGTTTTAGAATCCCTAATTTATAGACCAGAAGATAAATGTTCAGGCAGAAGCATTGAGTGAGTGTGAGTGAGACAATTCAAATGTGAACATGAAATAAAACAGCCTTGTTTTTTGATAATTACATTCAAGTATTTTCTGTTACTAGCTCAAGAGTTTTGGTCCACTTGCTACCTGAAACTCTTTCTTCTAACATTGTCCAAGGTTACATGGTTCTAATAGCAAAACTGGGATTACAGTCTTTTGATTCCAAGTCCACTGTTCTTTTCACCACACCATACTGACTAAAAAGGCTAACCACAATTCTTAGAACCAGATTTTATTTGAATTCTATCTGATAGGTCAGGGTTGTCCAACCTTAGGTTTTTATTGAAACATTAGACAATATATTTTGCTTTGCCATTTTAGTGAGAGCTCTGTGGTATCTGGGCTTCCTATACTAAAGCATTTATGTAAATTTCTATCCTTGTAGGCAGGCCGCATTTTGGACAGCCCTGCGATAGGTCATCAAAAAGCCTGCATGCATTTGCCATATGTACCTAGAAATATCTTTCCAGAATCTAAGGTTTTAAATTAATCAAACCTTAAATGCATCTAATAAATTCATTAACATATTTCTAATTATGTTTCCTGTGTTTCAAATTGTTACTATATATCTTTATAATCCATAGACTTCATTTTTTTTTCAAATTACACTTTTTGACTTTCTGAATTCAAGGCATTTCTCTGTTTCCTTATTACTTGTATGTTGTCCCTAAACATTTAACTCTTTTTAAAAATTAAGATTTCTGGAACAATATTCAGGAGACTTTCACAAATTCCCTTGTTTTCTGTTTTCTAATAGAAATTGTGTGCGTCTCATTCAAATTCATAGAACTATGTGTTCACCAGTACAAGTATTTTTGGTTCATCAGGGATAACACTAAGCACGTATCAAATTCATTCTACTCTTTCCTTCCCCAAAGTGTTTAATGGGATAGCTCTACAACACATGTAGTAAATTCCCATTTCCCTTTTCACAATTCCTGCATCTGTCATTTTCTTTAGCGCCAGCTTTTTATGCCCTCCTTATTGGTACCTTGCACACTATAAAAAACACCCTAGCACACTATATAAAAAAAAATAGCTTGGTTAACTATTCAGACTAAGAACTATTACATTCCTTGATATAGCATGTCAGCCATACAAACATAAACTATACACTGATGAGATACCTTTGGCTTTTCAGACTTTTCACAATGGGAGCTGTTCTGGCTTTTGATGATATTTCATGCTCTCTATTCTTTTCTGAATTTGTCTCAGCTGTAAATATTGCCAATGTTGATTAAATTTCCCAAATTAAAAGACTCTCTTAGGGTCTGATCCTGTAGTATGCATTCAATGAACAGGCAGACTTCCTCTCAGTCAACAAAAATGTAATGGGTATAGTGCCTGCCTTACATCAATCCCAAAAGAGTGGCCAGATGCCATGGCCTACTGCTGTCTCAAAGGGACCTAGATTCCGTGATCCCAATTTTCTGTCAGGGCAATGGGATTTGGAGGATAGAAAAGGCAACATTCCCAGAATTGAAAGTCAATATACCCACTTCCTGTGTACAATATTATATATTACAAGATATGTAGTATACGTACACATATGCGTATGTTAAATAATTAAATGGACAAATCTTAAAGGAGATAGACTATTACGGTGGAAAAACACCATAGGGACTTAAGGGTTTGGGGATGTAAATCATTACTACTTTATTGTGTGACCTTGGATGAGTCATTTTCTTGCCTGTATCTCAATTTCCTTATTTCCACACGCACGTGCGCGCGCGCGCGCGCACACACACACATACAAAGGCACACAAATGGACTAGATGTCTAAAGTTTTTTCCAGCTCTAACAGTCTATGAATAATTGTATGTATCAGTGATGCTAATTCTGTGCATCAAGCAGGAGGTGGGGAGATTTAAAAAACATTCAGATTTAAGATTAAAAAAAAAATCAAACTGGAAGTTGAAATAGTTCCTTTTGCTATATCCGAGCTAAGAAAACTTTCTGGTTAGAGGAAAGACAAAGGAATTTTGCTTGGATTTGCCTTTATTTGAATATCTAGTTAGTCTAGATAGTGTGAGCTATCTGTAGAAAGTGATTTTGTGCCTTTTCTCCAGTAGTACAAAATGTCAGAATATCAGGCCTTCCATAAAATAATTATCTAGTGTAGTTTACAAAGCAAGCTTTCCTTGAAATAGTGCCTTGGGGTAAGTCAGTGTCATTACGTCATTATTTTACAGATGTGGAAACCAAAGTTCAGAGAGTTTAAGTAGACTGACCAAAGTCACCTGACTAGTCAGGGTTATGGTTTGAACATAAGTCCACTGACTCTGGGGTCAGTGTTCTTTCTATTTAGAGCACCCGGCCTCTACCATAAAGACAGAGTTCTGTGACAAGAAGAGACAGAATAAGAAATGTCACACTTCCTAAGGGACGTCCAAAAAGGGAGGATAACATAGCATTAGCAGGAAGTGGTTCTTCAGTCAGCGTTTCTTCCCAGTGAGCTAGCATCAGACTAGTTGTTCTGTTTCCTCTTTCTTCCCATACATTTTAAGTGCCTCTTAAATATAAATCTGTGGCCATTACAATTCTATATCTCCAAAAATCCTAGTTGAGAGAGAATGGTCTAGAGAAAGGGGGGGAACGCCACATGTCGCCTTTTAAGTACTCGGGTGTGGCCTTTTGACTGAATCCAAGTTTTATAAAACAAATACTTTTATTAAGGGGATTTCTTCTGTGAAGTTTGGATTCAGTCAAAGGGCCACACTTGAGGACCTAGAGGGCCACATGGGGCCTTGAGGCTGCAGGTTCCCCACATACCTGGTCTGGAAAGTTTTGACTCTAGACTCTACAATCTACTCTGATTCCATTCACTTCCTGGAAGCCTTCAGTTACCTTGGAGTCTGAATTCTGTGGTTTCGTCATAGTGACCTCAATAAATAGATGCAAGAAAATGCTGGATGCTGTTTAGAAAGCAAACTGTTCCAACTGCTTCAGTGCTCAGAAAAACTGTTGCAGCTTTGGGAACAAACTAATCACCGGCAGTAGCCAGGCTCTGCGTCCACAGAGGGAATAACAAGATACAGTCTTGCTATAACAAGTATTTGACAGGCTGCCTTACTGCTGTTTCTGCGTGTTATTTGTAAGAGGCTATGCAGTTTATTTCACGAATTCATAAGAAACACCATATTGAGTGAAACCCACGGTCCATCCAGCCCAGTATTCTCTCTCTGATAATGACACCCAGGGATATTTTGTGACAAAGCACAGTCGTTGCCCTTAGGGACATCATTTTCAATTGTTTCTATGTGCCTTAAGAGTCCTAACTTTTTACTTTGTGCTACACTTATTTATTATCTATTACTATAGGGTTACATGTTGATGTTATGACACCAATTTTGATTTCCAGGGTTTAAGAGAAATATTACAAGGTAAACAAAAAAAAGCAAGAAAAGGAAGAGTGGGGAGCAGTCCTAGCAAACCTGAGGGCCTTGCTTTTCCAAGCTTCCTTCCATTGGATTGTAAGCTCCATGAGGGCAGAACTATGGCTTAACTAAACTTTGTATGGTGCTCTGAACATAGCGGACATTTGGTAACTGTTGAACAAATGAATGAAGACCATACTTCCTCGACTACCTTACCCCTCAAAAGAGAAGGAGGACTCAATATGCCCCCATTCCCTAAAAAAGTGGCAAAAGATTGCCTTTGTTCTGTTACTGATGAAAAAGAAAGCAAGTGGCTGGGTTTGCACATACCCCAGTTCATTTTTACATGGTATTTGCCATCGAGAAACTTATAGGTTAAGGGAAACTGGGTGATGTATCCAGAACATGATTGCTATCCTCACTTTTTAAATGCAGTGCTACAGATAAGATTAATTTATCTAACTGTAAGTAGCACCGAAAAGACTAACCATGACATTCATTTTTCCCCCCAATGCCTGCATATAAATTGGGAGAGGGCCTAGAAAATTCTATAGTTGTGGTTTGTTTTTGTTTTGAACTAGAAATGAGTGAAGAAATCCCCTCTATGCATGCAGATCAGCATCTGTTCAGCAATGTATAGTCTTAGAGGGTTTCCTGGGACACAGAGGGGTTAAGTGACTAACCCAGAGTCGCTCAGCCCATATGTCAGAGACAGGACTTGCAGCTTGCTCTTCTTAAGGTCTGCCTGGGGCCAGTTCACTTCACAGTGCTACCTGTCATGATATCCTATATCCTGGAAGATTTTTTTTTCTTAATAGAGAACTTTGAGACTTTGATTGTTGATAACATATGTTAAATGTTTTCCTGAGAAGCAACAACAACAAATATGACTTAGTGATAGTGCTTATAAACCTTTGAGTTTATTCTCATGACTCATTTTCACTTTATTGTACTGGTTGAATTAGTTACTAGAGTTAATGTATTTGAATGATATGTACCATCTTATGTTAATATCAACTATCAATCTGAAGTAAAAAATAGAATCTATTTATAGCATAAGAAACTGTTTTTTTCTTTGATGAATGACCAATAAAAAATACTGCCTTATAACCCAAACCTTATCCCTATCCAAACTAATTTGAAGTAAGCAGATGAGGCTACTCACTCTAATATTATAAAAGGAGAAAAAGGAAAACATGCAGGTAAAAAAACTTATCTGAGGTCATGTATCAAGAAGTCAACTTAGAAACTGAACTGAGAGGCTTCTTGATTGCTGGCTACATACAGCCACTATTATTTTTTAAAAATACCCATGGTATATTGCTGAGCTATTTCATAAATTAATGATTTAAGGAAAGAAAAAAATAAATTTACTCAATGCTTACTATGTGCTAAGTGTAGGGATAAAAAAAGAAAACAGTCCTTGTTCTCAAGTAGCTCACACCCTAATAGGAAAAGACAACATATGTGGGAGAGAAGCTGAAAGGTGGATGGGAAACACTAGAGCTTCTAACGATGCAATAGCAAGGCAGATGGCAAGGCTTTGAAGACCTTAGATGCATTGGCGTATCTGTTCTGCTACAGTGGACGGGAAAGTGGACCTAAACTTCAGGGTGGAGAGCTGATCATGAATTCTTCTGGTAAAGGTAGGGATGAGGAAGGGTCAGGGTCTGCCTAGGAGAGGAAAACGGGAAGGGAACATTGTCAAAAAGATTGGGGAAGGATCTGGGATGGGGAAGGAGAAAAGTTGTCACAGTGGCTGGGGCCCTCCAGGGACTCCGTTGGCTCTGGATGGACTATGATGGAGGAAGGGGAAATTGAGTCATTTTATGAGTGTGCTCCCGTGAAGGGTTATTTATTAACAGAGATTCCTTTAGACCACAGGTCCATTTTGAAGCTAGCATGTTAGAGGAAGTATATAATGGAAAGATGACTGGCTCTGTATGTGAAGATTTGGATTCAAAATCCGACTTTGATAATTAACAATCATCTTACTTTAGCCAAGTCACTTTCATTTCTCTGAGTGGCAGTTGTAAAATGAAGAGGTGGACTAAGTGTCTTCCAGGGTCCCTTCCCAACTATAACTCCAATCCTATGGCATTCCCCTCTTAGGAAATGCAAAGGAGCCTTCTGGTACTTCACTAATACTCAAATTCTTGGTTTCATTTATTCTGAAATAGTGTTCTACAAAGTCCATCATCTTATCTGATGGGATAGCCATCTTTACTGTATAAAATGAGACCTCTGGTTCAAATCTGTTCCTTTAGTTTGCCAATGTAAAGTTCTCTACTTTATGGATATTACTTAGAAATAAGTAATAGAATCATAGAAGTAGATAGAACTTGAGTTCTTCCTGTTCAACTCCTTTAATTTACATATGTAGAAACTGAGGCTCCAAGAAGTGGAGTCACACAGTTAATTTATGATTGTGCTGGGGCCGGACCCCACTAACTAGATTGATGTTTTGAGGAACTCAATCTCTTTGGGTCTCAGCTTCTTCATTTAATAAAAAGGAAAAAAAAAGCTTGAATTAAAGATCTCCAAAGCCCTCTTTAGCACTATGATCTATGATCTGTACATAGTTTGTTTCTATTGCATTTAGTGGAATAATTTGCAAATATAATAACTTTCAGCTTTCTAATGTTTTCCATCTTACATAATGGACTTACATTTTTAAGTTACATAAAATCAATCGAGTTTTTATTCAGATTCCACATTATATCAACAAAGACCAAGTCTGCAAGGAAGAGAAGTAGAAAGAATTGAATTGATACTCATTAAAGTTATTTCAGTTATAAAGCTGAATAGGACAAATGGCAGGCAAAATTGTGAAGCCGTTGAAATTTGCATTATCTATGCATCAGCCTTACCTTTTGGAAATGCTTTTTACCTCTTTCATCAACCCCTCCACTGGGACCCTGAGATTCCTGCCACAGAACTACCCAGGGCTCCTCATCTTGGTCCCTACCCTTGTAATGTTAATACAATTTGAAGATCTTCCCTGCCCCTTAATAGGCCTAAAAGATCTGCTTTGAACCTGAGTCACATGGAAGCCTGAGTCACATATGCCTGGGTCACAAGGGTTGTGATGCCCTCTGGCCCTGAAGAAGAATACATATACTCTGAGGTTAGCATTTTGCTTTGGGGCTCACTCATTGGAAGAGCATTCATGTGATGTAGCCAGATGAGACTCTAGGTAGCCATTAAGGAGGCCGCCTAGCTTTGAAAAATCTAGATGTTGGTGCTTTTCTCTCTGGTAACTATGTATGTATTGCTTTTGGTAAGACAGTGGGAAGCCCTTGGTCTTTGCTGGTTGTATTTGCTCTGTTTATATAATTTCTGCTTGTAATTTCTGTTTGTATTTTCTCTGAAGTTCAGGGTGCTGATTTTTACCCTGAACTAAGTGAACTATGTATATACACACACACACACATGTATATTTATATATATATACACACACACATATATTTATATATATACACACATATATATTTATATATACAAATATATATAGAGATAGATGTAGATACATGTACATATATGTATGTACGTACACACACATATATATATATATATATATGTTTGATTAAAGTAGATTGTTGACCACTTTAAAGTTACTTTCCTTTAGAAAATCAGATCAAAGAACCTGTGCTAGCAGCCCTCCTGTGTATTGGTGTTACTGGTCTTACACCCCCACAGCATCTGCAAGTAGCATTGTTGTTACAGCTCCCAAGCAATGACATCTGCTTTGGGCTTCCCTCTTCCTTCACTAGATTAAAAGACCCTGTAATATTTTTAGGCCTCATTTTCTAAAACCATATCAACAAGGGTATTTTAAAAAATAAATGTTCTATGCCAAAGAAGGCAACTTAATGAGAGAGATTTATCTTGTCCAGAGGGTAAGATCATTGAGATAGGCCATTAAGCTTCTTCTCATAGCCCCTGAGTCCCACCACAAAGAAGGATGCCTTCTCTGCTTTCACAAAGGGGACAATTCTACTTAAAGAAAGCCGTTGTGAGGTAGTGGATAGAATGCCTGATCTGGTGTGAGAAAGGCCTGGGTTCAGACTTCACCTCTGATACTAGCTGTGTGACCATAAGCAATTCATTCAATCTCTGAAATTCAAGCACTTCTATTAGACTTATCTACTAAGTTATAGATGTGTTGCTATCAGTACTACACTGATAAAATCACAAATCCCTGAAATAATTCTCCTACGGATTTTTAAAAAATAAAGCTGCATTGAAGGATGGATACTACAGTATCTTTAATGTGATATTTGTTCATCTTCACTCCTAATATCTTTTTTTCACATCTGTTATAATTCCTCCAAATTCCTATTGCCATTTTTTTCAGGACTACTACTAATATGACTTATTAAGTGCACTGATTGCAAAACATACTTTTTAAAACTTTCACAGATAGCCTCAATTTAGTATAACAATCCTAGCTTGGCAGATAATCCTCTGAGAAGAACTCTGATTTTCAAGTTCACCCCAGATTGTTCTGAGTGGAATCAGAATGTTTGTGTCTCACTCTTTTCACCTCAGCCTTCTCAGATCTCAGTAGGACCATTTACTTTTTCCTCATGAGAAAGATATGCTCATTAACCTGAAGTTTTTGTGCCATCCTTAATAGTTATAAATGATCACCTAATATATTTTCCATAGCTCCTACTCCAAGTGCTAGGAAATATAAAGAATTATGTTGTATAGTAGAATGTAAGGTGCTTGAGACCAGAGACTGTCATATTTATTCTTTGTATCTCCAGGGACTCACACAGTATCTGGCACATAGTTATCACTTTTAAAATACTTATTGAATTAAAGGGAATTGAGTAATCACAAGAAGTTTCCTCATTTGGAGAGGCAGGGGATTGGTTTGGTCCAGGGATGGGCAACCTGCAGCCTTGAGGCCACATGTGGCCCTCTAGGTCCTCAAGTATGGCTTTTTGACTGAATCCAAACTTCAATCCAAACAAATCTCATGCTGTGAAGTTTGGATTCAATCAAAGGGCCTCACTTGAGGACCTAGAGGGCCACATGTGGCCTTGAGGCCCCAGGTCCCCCACCCCCTGGCTGGTCTCTAAGGTTCTTTTCAATCATATATTGCCTTTCTCAATATTTCTTTTAAGCTAAAGACTTGAGTGGCAAATGAATATTTGAAACAGGATGCATAACCAAGCATACAGAAAATCCTTTTTAAATGCTGCTAAATAATAAACGTGGGTAGGGATAAGACCTAGCCCTATGATTTCATTGATATAGGGAAATTACAGGTGAGAAAATTTCCTCTACCAATTCAAGTCAGGACCTTCTCTGCAACCTGGAATCTCAGAGAGTTACTTCAAGTGCTGAGAGAATAAGAGCCTTGCTCCAGGACACAGCCAGTATATGCCAGGTGGTGGGCTCACCTCGAGTCTTTTCAGTTTTGGAGCCGATTCCTTATTTTCCATGCTGTGTTACCTATAACTGAGACATTTCCTTATCTCCTCCTATGCCCATGCCCTCATTGCTAGTGCTTTACCCTCAAAATTACTTTATATTCATCTTGGTTACACACACACACAAATGTGTGTGTATATGTATATGTATGCATGTACACACATACATGTAAATGTGTTTAAGTGTGTGTATGTCATGTTGTCCCCACCCCTTTTGTGCACTGTTCCTCTTAGGATATAAGCTTCTTGATGACTGGTATTATTTAATTTGTATATTTAGTAATAATGATGATGATAATTAGGATTTATAGAGAGCTTACTATGTGCCAGGCACTGTGCTAAGCACTTTGTAATTATTATTTCACCTGTTCCTCACAACAACCTTGGAAGGTAGGGGCTATTATTATCCTCATTTTAAAGACAAGGAAACTGAGATTAGAAATTAGTTGACTTGCTTACGGTCACACAGTCAGTAAGTGTCTGAGGCTGGATTTGAACTCAGGTCTTCCTCACTGTATCCACTGAGCCATCTAACTACCCTCTACTTAACCACAGGCATTTAATAAATTCTTGAAGAATTAATGAATAAATGAAATGCATGAGAAGAAATTTGCTTCAACTGGCTCCATCCTGTAAAACTAGATTGAGTTTAGGAGATAATGCAGTAGTACTTACACTTCTCTATTTCTATTATGTCACTGGAGCAAAGAAGGAGGACAGCCTTCATTTTAGAAGTTAGCTTGACACCAATGTAAAAGTCTACCAATGAGGTGACCCTATGCTCACAGAAGTCAGCATGACTTATCACCCTAAAGTCCTCCTCCATAGTAGTACCATTTCCAAAGAGTCCTTGGCTATGTAGTCTTTTACTATCTGAATATTTATTTCACCTCCTAAATGAAATCCAATTTGAAGCTATTAATATTAATGCACTGAGATAATTCTGATGATGAATTAATAAAACACTTGGCCTCTCAATATGCTGTTTGCTCTTACCATTTAATGATGCTCTTAACTGGAAAGAGGAAGAGATAGAAGAGACTCCACCAGGAGCCTGAAAATTAGAAACCACTTCATTGTTTTTAGCTTGCTGCTTTAATGACAATCGATAGAATTGATTTTAGAGTAGAAAAGTATTTACTAAATCTTTACCATGTGCTACAATTTCTATTTAGATTCCTTGAGCATCATCAGCATGTAGCATTTCTTTAAGGTCCTGAGTTTGCCAATGAATGAAGTGCTAAATGAATTTCCGTACATTTTCCTTATGGTAATTTTGATATTATTTTTAAAAAGTCACTTGGCTTGTGTTATTCTGTTTTTCATAAAGTAGTGAGAGGACGTTGTGCTCAATGAAGACATAGGTGTTCATATACTGTATGTGTATACACATCCTTAGATCTCTTTCTCTCTCTATACACACATGCACATTTATGTGTATATATCTGTATGTAAATAAATTTAAAAAGTAGAATTCATATATGTTCCCTCCTTGCAAATTTGATTTAGTTTTCTATTCAACAAGCATTTATGATGTGTCTACTATTTGAAAAATAATCTTAAGCCAATGTATTTTCATTTAAATAAATACAATTCACCTCCCACACTTTGCCAAATTAGTCATCTAAAGGCCAATTTGATTTTAATTGCTTTACATGAATTTTGTACTAACTCAAAACTGAATGCACATCCATAAAATTAATTTGCATTTAGCCATTTTTTTTCAGGTGAAGGATACAAACTACTCTTGATCTCTTGTGAAATATGTACATCATTGTGGACAATATGTAATCAACTCATCTGTACCCTAATTACAACTTTGTTATATTTTTCATCACAGGTGCAAATGAAGCTCAGACATCCAAGCCATTAATTGAGATCAGCTACTGTTATTACAAGAGACAGACTAAACCAAAATTTGAATAAACTTCAAAACCAGAGCATCTGTTTATCTGAAATGAAAAGGGCACTCAAGCCACACAGACCCAAACCAGCCGATCTATTTTTCAACTTACAAAATAGACATTTTTAACAAACATTAAAATTTTAGGAGACCAGGCAAGTATTAGGCTGAAATCTATTCCAGGCAAACCTAATTTGTTCATTGTCATTTACAGAGGGCTCCGTTCTATTTATTTTTCTATTAAATGGAAATGAGTTGTTACATGAGCAACAACTGCAGCATGGGAAACATGCCACAAGCTCCCATTTGTCTCACAATATTTAAAGGGCATCTGTTTGAGAATTAGAAGGCTTGGTAGATTTTTCTCTGGTGCAAAAGAAGGGGGAGGAAGGTAGCACCCCTTTTTAATTGTTGGTAAACATGATTTGGGGGAATGCAAATATGAATGGAGAATGGAAGTGGAGGATTTCACAGAAAAGTGAAAAATATCTGCCACAGCTGATATCCCAACTTTCTTGGCTGTTCCTTTCTTGGCTGTTCCTTGGAGATGTGAAAATAATCCTTCTGAAATCATGAGACATCCTAACTTTAAAAGGACTATTAGTGGTACTTCTTGTACAATCAACAAAATTATTCCAGGCTCTTGAGCAGCTCATTCAAATGTAGTGGTATAATAAGTGAAGTGACATCCTTCCCCTGGGGAAAAACAAAGAAACAAACAAAAAAAACAAAATAAAAAACCTATTTCTATTTTCTTGATATCTGAAAGCAAAAATTAAAGGAATAATTGTAAGGAAACCCTTAGTTCCTTAATACATTTAGAATACACTTTTGAATCTAGCACTCTGTCCCATGACCTAGTTACAAACTTAGACATAATGCACTGCTTTAAAAAGCCTTACATCATGCAAAAACATAACTTATCATCAGTGGTATATTTTTATCTACTAGACAGAAGCAGTAATGATTTTATATTCCCAGCTGCACAATTGCCAACTGACATCCGCAACCGGGAAGGGTTCTCACACATGGGCCAATTTGATCTCAATTATCTGTAGGCATACAACTCACCTGACCAGCATACAATCCCGTCATGCAGGAGATAGCTAAAAGTGATCTCTTTGCATTCTCAGTCCCAAAAAGAAAGCATTCCAGACAAATAGAAAATCACCCATGAACTTTGTGGATCGACCTCTTGCATTTAAAAACAAATAAAAAATAAAATAAAATAAAGAAAGCATGGCTCAAGAGACTCCTCCTCACTGGCCTTTCACCCCTATGATTGAACACATAATTCAAGGAAATAGAAATCCTTTCCACTAGCTTAAATGATCAAGTGAACTACTTTGGTCACATCAGCTGAGTATCTGGTGAACAGCTGCCACTACCAACTCGGCACACATATGGCACAGATGCCACTGTTGCTCATTTTTGCTATAAACAGGCCACAGTTCAGACATAGAGTTGACATTTATATACAGAGCCCCAGCAAAGTGTGCTGTCATGCTTTTGTGCCACTCCCATAAATGCTGTGTGTGTGCATACAAGATATTCCATGATCTCTACTATCCATAGGAACCACATCAAATTCATTCCTTACGAAAGATTTGTGTGTATGTGTATGCATACATGTATTAAAGATGGACAAACCAACATAATCAATATCATTATATATACACATATGCATATAAATTTTGTTAGCCCTATTTTAGTCAAAACATTGGGTACTAACTAAAAGGCTACTGCCATACTTTATGTAGCTACTTAGTTGCATGAATGAATCAGTGTGCCTTAAATTTCAGAGACACAAGAAATATGAGTAAAGGAGAAATAAATCAAACAAAAAAAAGAAAAAGAAGAAGGTAAGGACACTACAGAATATCATTTCTATCATTGGTATATATAAAATGCTTCCCCTACACTTTTAAGGTGATGAAAAGGACAACTAGATCGTGTCTAAATCAGCAGAGTTTGATATGATGTCAAAGCCTTTGGCTAAACATAGATTGACTTAATTCTTTCAATAATGAACTTTGGTCCAGAGCACTTAACAACCACAAGAGGGAGAAACCCAATATAACAGAGAAAATCTCCTCATTCAGGTTATCTTGACTCTGCTGCAGGCAAAACATAGAAATATTTTTTTTAATCGAGATTCTCTGCAGCAGCCCTTTCCAAATGCCAGTATCCATCACTGATGACTGGATCAATAGCTCTGTTTTGGCCTCAGTCTCCTACGAGAGATGGCATGCCATCAGTGACAGACAAATATCACAGTTAAGCAAAGTATCCAGCCAGACCTAGTAACATTTTTATTGATTTTTGTTGTGCAAATAATGTCTTTTTGGGCTGAATAAATGGCTTTGAGCCAAACAGTCATTGTTTATGATTCCAAAATGCAATAAAGGGACAGGAAATATATTATAGCCAATGTCTCAAGGCACACAACATAATCATCCTTTGGTGGTGAAAAACTATCCAACTGAAACCAAGAGTGCATATTTATCCATGCTTAAAGGTACCTGTAGGACTTGCAAATCTTACACAAAATGTCCTGTTAGGAAACAGATGGTGTTGCCCTTTAACCTATTGAATAACTACTAGAAAACCAAGCAAAAAATAAGCACTATATTTCTTCAATCAATACAAAGAAAACACTTTATTATATTCCCTTCAAATGAAATATCAAAGTTGCCAAAAGTGCATTAGTTTACTTTGAAAGAAAACACATCAAAAAGTACCCTGACTTTATCAAATGCCATAAAATCAAAAAATATTTTATTTAAAAAAAACTATCCTTGTTCAAAATCTTTGTGAACAAGTCTCATTTAGCAGCTCACTAGAAACACAGGTACCAATGGTTTGCACATTAATTAAATTGGATAGGGTTTTTTTATGATAATTTGAGTATCCTCATCTTGAACCTGGGCACACCTCATTTTAAAAGCATCATTAAATGGTGCTCTAAATTAGTTTCTCTTACAATTACCTCTATTTGTTTCTTGTTCTCTCATAGAAATCCTCCCCAAATGGAAGCATTAAGAGATGCCTAATGACCACTTTACTTTGGAAATAGGATCTATTCCACAATGTCAACCTGTTATGATAATACATTTCCCATTTTTTTGAATGATGTGCAATCTCAAGTATTAGGAATTTGGGGTTGGTTGAGGTCTCATGAGGTAGATTTTACTGGCGATTTTAGTGTGCCCACAAAATCATTCCCTCCCCAGTCCTGTAGAAAGTGAGCATGTTCTTCAAAATCAGAGATCAGTCAACTATTTGTGTTCAAATAGGAAGAAATGAATTAAAAAATTACTTAAATAACATGATCCTTATCCCCTGACACCAATACTTCACAAATCTCCCACTTTATTTAAGCCCAAGGATGTACTTATTTCTGCCTTTGTGCCTAGAATCTGGTTCTAGAAATAAAGGAATGTGATTTCTAAACTTTAATTTTTATTTATCAATTTAAAACAATTGTTCCAGACCTTTGATTTTGATATTGTATTGAACTCCCAGTACAGAAACTCTCCTGAGGCTATGATTTCTTCACTATTGGGAAATCCCAGTGTAGAAATACTATCCACCTTCTGTAATTTATAGTCATAGTGTTGGATGTTGCACCAAAAGGTTTAGCAACTTGCCTAAGGTAACACAGCTAATATGTTTTCAAGGCAGGTCTTGAACAAAGGGCTTACTGACTTTAAAGTCTCCTACTTATCCACTGCACCATGCTGCCTCCAAACTACAAAACAAACAAACAAACAAAAAACCGAACCAAACAAACAAACAAAACCTTCATTTTAAATAGCTAGGGTAGTGCCATATAGTATAATAGAGATTATTGAGTGTTCTGTTTTGTACACTATGCTTTTTTTATGGGAAAAAGGTGGAAAATGTGAAAATGAGTGCCTCCCTTCCCCCCCCCCTGCAAAGAATCGGAAACCGAGGAGGTGCTTATCAATTGAGGAATGGCTCAGCAAGTTACAATTTATGAATGTAATGGAGTATTTATACTACATTGGAATTCTTATACTATAAGAAATGAAGAAAGAGATGCTTCAGAAAATCCTAGAAAGACTTGTATGAACTGATACAAAGTGAAATGAGCCAATTCAGGAGAACAATCTACATAATAACAGCAATTCTTTAAGATAATCAAGTATGAAAGACTTAGTAATCCTGATCACTAAAATGACCTACCACAATTCCAAAGAATTTATGAATGAAATACACTATCCACTTCCAGACAGAAAACTAATGGACTCATAGTACAGACAGAAGCATATGTTTTTTCTCCTTCTTTTTCTTGCCTTAAAAAATATGTCTAACGTGAAAATTTGTTTTGCATTGCTATACATATTTGAAATGGGCTTTGTTTTTCTTGCCTTCTCAATGGTTAAGAGGAAATTTGTAACTGAAAAACAAATTAAAAGTCTGTGTTCTTCAGCCAAGTTTGGAAACTTTACCTAGGCTTATGCCTTGGTCATTCCTGAATACTAAAAGCTCTGCTTCTTTACTCATTTTTGCTCCTGAGGCTTCTGGAGTAGAATTCAATTCTTAGTAGATTTCCACATATCCCCTGCTCTGGGGATCAATCAAATTGGGGACCTTTCCTTTGCCCCAGGATTCTTTCTTTAGGCCAAATTCTCTCTTTCCTTGGGTTAGGGATTCCACCCATGCCTTTTCCTTCATCACAGACAAAAAAGTTATCCCCTCCTGTGATCAGCCTTAGTTGAAGCCTCTTTTCTTTTGGGGATAAAGAGAGGAACGAAAATACTTTTATTTACCATTCAGTGAAATTGAAGGTTTTTTCCTCTGATGAAATAGATCTAGTTGTAGCTTTTTTCTTGAGGAGGAAGAGGAGGAGGAGGGATTTGAAAAAAAAAACCTCATTGTATTAAGGTCCTTTTCTACCACAATCAGTTAAACCCTCCCATCCTCTTTTAACGTCCTCCTCCTCCTCCTCCTCCTCCTCCTCCTCCTCCTCCTCCTCCTCCTCCTCCTCCTCCTCCTCCTCCTCCTTCTTCCTCTTCTTCTTCTTCTTCTTCTTCTTCTTCTTCTTCTTCTTCTCTTCTTCTTCTTCTTCTTCTTCCTCTTCTTCTTCTTCTTCTTCTTCTTCTTCTTCTTCTTCTTCTTCTTCTTCTTCTTCTTCTTCTTCTTCTTCTTCTTCTCTTCCCCCTCCTTTCACTTTAGTCCTTCAGGGGATTTCTTTTCCATTTTGCTTTTTATCTCCTAAGTCTTCTACTTTCATTCATCCTTTAGAAGATTTCCTTTATTTTCAACTCTTAGGGATTATGGGTCATATTGCCAATTTCTAAGGGGATGAGTAGGATATTCTACTCCATCATGTTGTCCTTCAGCATATAAGATACACAACATGCATAATTCAAGTACTCTGGCATTTCATAAACAAGGGATCTCAACTACTGGAATAAGAACTCAGTATTTGACCAAAGTGTTGGAAAAATTGGAGAGCAGTATAGAAGAAATTAAATTTAGTCCAATACCTCACACTTTACAGAAAGATAAGCTCTAAATGGATATGTGACTTACATAGAAAAAGTCACATCATAAACAAATTAGAGAAACATGAAAAAACTTCCTATCAGATCTACATATAAGGCAATTGTTCATGAATAAACAAGGGATAAAGAGGATCACTGAAGATAAAATGGATGGTTTTGATTAGATGATTTTTTTTCATAAACAAATCCAATAAAACTAAGATTAAAAGGGAAGCAGTTTACTAGAAAAATCTTTGCAGCAAGTTCCCTTGATAAAGGTCTTATTTCCAAGCTGTATAAGAAACTGATTCAAATTTGGAATAACAAGGGCTATTCCCCAATTAACAAATGGTCTTATAATGGGCAAAAATCTAGACTACCTATGGCATATGAAAAAATATTCCAAATTACTTATGAATTAGAGAAATAGAGATTAATCCACTTCTGAAATTACAAATCACATTCATTTGATTGGCAAAGATCACAAAAAAAGGAAAATGATAAATGTTGGATAGGCTGTGGGAAGAAAGGCACATTGATGAGTATGCCATTGGTAGATCTGTGAATCAGTAGAATCATTAAACAATTTAAAATTATACACACACAAAAAATTACTAAATTTTAATTTGATCCAGTTATACCACACCTAGGCCTATGCCCAAAAGAGACAAAAAAATAGGAAAAGGCCTTATATATAGAAAAATATTTTAAAAGCTTTTTTTGGTGGTAGTAATAAAGAAATTTGTTTTGCTTGACTATGCATACTTGTCACAAAGAATTTGCTTTTCTCCTCTTCCCCGCCCCCTGCCCCAATGGTATAGGTGGTAGATGGGAGAAAAAATATATTGATGAAAATGTAAAAGGGATTTTTTAAAATGGAGAAGTAGGGGTCCTACAGATATTTAATTTTATATGCCCTTTGAGATGTGGTCACTGTATTATTAGTTTTGCTTAATTGTTTTATGTGGTTACAAAAGTTCTAAATATTTGTAACAAAAACAAAATTATTAATAAGCTATATTATTAAAGAACCTCCAATAACTAGCATCTGTTCAACTTGCTTTCTGGAAGTTGACCAAATAGTACGTCCAGTAGGTGAAAATCAATGGGATAGTTATATATTGGAAGTTGGATAAAAATGAATTTTTTATAATTACACAAGACTTTTACAATCCCATGTGCATGTTACTTCATAGAGTATCAATTATTCAAACACCTCTTGGAAAATTTCAGAAATATTTATCTTCATCCCAGAAATGTCCATTCTATATTAGCAACTGCCAGTCCAAATCTTATCTGTCTTTCTTACAATCATACATGATAGGCTTTTAGGAACTCTGCCAAATACCTTGAACTGGAGATTTAAGCAATGGGAAGTAGAAAATGAACCATTTTTCATCCACAGCAATAAAAAGACAAAATCCATTTGTTTAGCTAAATGTATAATAAATTCTAAAAGTATGAACTGCAATTCATTGTTATATTTAAAATTTCTATGAACGACAACAGAACTGTATGCTTGTTCATTTAAATGTCTTTAACTTTGGAAAATAATTTTGAAGGTTTGAGGTGAATTGATCAACAAAATCAAGAAAGACATTCAGGCAGGTGAACAATATTCTGGCTTATGTTTTTGTTTGTTGTTGGTAACTGTCTTCTTTTTAAATTAATTTTTAGCACATGAAGCACAAATATCTTTTTAAACTTGTCAGTCCCAATGTGGTTGTGCATTATAACTTGTTTGGCAGAGGCAGCACAGTCTGACAGTCAGTCAATTATTAAACATTTATTAAGCATCTACAAATGTCAGGCACTGTGCTAAGCATGAGGGAAAAGTGAAAGACAGTCCCTCTCTTTGAGGAGCTCACAGGGTATAAGAGGAGGAACAGTGTTCCTAATAGTGTTAGCAGACATATTCACAGTGTTAACAGAAACAAACCCTGCTCTGAGAATCTTAAGAACTGAATTTGAATCTCACTTCCACAGCTAATCTAGGTGTGATTTGTAAAAAGGTGCTTAGTACCTCTCTGTGTCTCAGTTTCTCCACTGTTAGAATGGGGAATAAGAACCACACTGTAATGAAAAGAAAGTTAGATTTAGAGTCACAGGACCTTAAAGGGGCAGCAATTTGCAGTGAAAAGAAGTGTTAATTTTGGGGTCTCAGCACCTGAGCTGGAGTCCTGACTCTGCTATTTCCTACCAGCGTGAGCTGAAGTAAATCACTGAACCTTGTTGGCTCTCAGTTTCCTTATTTATAAAATGAAAGCGTAAGCTAAATGGCCTCAGAGGTCTCTTCCTTCTCTAAATATCTTTAAGATTTCTTCTAATTCTAACTCCCATGATTCTAGGCAATTCTGAGGACCAATAAGTTAATGAATTGGAAAAAGTTATCAAAAAACAAACAAAAAAAGGCTATGCAAAGATGTTGTTTTATAATTGTATCATTATCACCCTCCTCATTAGCATTATGCTAATCATTGTCATTATACCATCATTTCTCGTAAGTTACAAGAATCAATCCCAGAAACCCATTAGCCTTCTAATATAGCCACGATACTCCAAATATTTATGATTTTGTCCATGTAGGTATTCTCTACCTCAATGCAGTCCATCACTTTGTCCCTAACATACCCAACATGCCTTAAAAAATAATCTTTATGAGTTAGCAGCATGATATAAATGACTCAGACTTATAGTTAGGGCTACCAGTGTATAAGTCCTACTTCTGGCACATTGGCTATGAGAGCAAGTCATTTAATCTCTCAGGGTCCCAGGCAACTAACTTTATAATTTTATAATTTATAAAATGTCCTACAAATCCATAATTTGTAGGGTAAGTGCCAATCTGCGTTGATAGAGGTAGTTAGTTCCATCATTAGGAATTCCTTATCCAAGGGCAGGCCACATGTGGCCTTGAGGCCACAGGTTCTCCACCCTAAGATACCATCTCACATATATGCCCTCTTCTCTCCTCTAACATCACCACCTAGCTGCCACATAACTTGCCTTCATAACCTAGTCTCCTCCTACTTTTCCAGTCTTCTTCTTCCTTATAGCAGAGGCCGCACACTCTTTAATCCCGTGACGTTGGCCTCCTTGCTTTTCCAGGAAAACAACACTTCATCTCTTGGCTCTGGGAATGTTCTCTGGCTGTTCCCTATGCCTGTGATGTTCTCCTTCATCATCTCTGCCTACTGGATTCTCTGGCTTCCTTTAAGTCCCAACTAAAATCACATCTTCCACAGGAATCCATTCTCAAACCCTGTCAATTCCAGTGCCATCCCTTTCTTATCTTTCCCCCCCTATTTATCTTGTATACAGCTTGTTTGTACATATTTGTTTGCTTGTTGTCTTCCCTGTTAGAGTGTAAACTCCTTGAGGGCAAAGGCTGTTTTTTTTATTGTTTTGTAGTTCCAGAACTAAATACAGTGTCTGGTATATAGCAGGTGCTTAATAAATGTTCACTGATTCATTGATCGATGATTTGCCAATAAAAACATAGTTCTGGTCCAAAAAGTAACCAGTTGATACAGCCAAAAACACTCATCACTTGTTCTACATTATTACAACAAACCTCTCTAATCTTATGTACCTGGTCTTTAGATGACAGAACTGTTGTCTATCACTAGACCAAAATTCAAAGACTCTTCAAGTTGGCAGAAACTGGCAGATGGTACATCAGGACTCTAAAGCTTCCTCCATATCATAATGAGCTGCTGAAGGATGACTTCAGTGGAGGACACCCATAGAATCAAATACAAAGTTATTCTCACAGTGCACTTCATTAGAGTCTAGGGAAGTGAAATGATACAAATTTAACCCCAAACCCTTTTCCTCCACATGCCACAACCCTCTCCTGCCAAATGTTTAATACAAATTCCCCACCCCTGGTTTAACTTTTTTTTAGCCATGTACATATATCAGGGTGAGGGGAAAATACGAAGTTTCCCAAAAGTTTTAATATGGTTTTAAGCTTCTTAAATAATCATCATCATCATAAACAGCTAGCTTTATATAGAGCTTACTATATGTCAGGCGCTGTGATAAAATATTTTATAATTATTATATCATTCGATCCTCACAACAACCCTGGGAGTTGGGTACAATTATGATCTCCATCTTACAGTTGAGGAAACTGAGGCAAACAGAGGTTAAGTGACTTGCTGAAGCTTACATGCTAGTAAGTGTCTGCGGCCCATGTTAACCTAGGTTCCTCCTGACTCCATTCTATTACTCTATTCGCTGCACCTCCTAGCTTTCCCGCAGGAATACTCTGTACAGTATTGAGCATGTCCTATATTTGCAAATGGCAAGTGTACCTTTTAAAAATTTATTAAAAAAAAGATGTGCATTCCACATCATTGGTTAGGTTAGAATTGGCATGCGCCCAGTACTTGGAAAACATAATTATTCCTTCTTCACTTTGTAACACAGAATTACTACAGATTTATAACATTGATTTTTTTTGTTATCTTGAGAGAGAGAGAGACAGACAGAGACAGAAATATAGACACAGATACACAGAGAAAGACAAAGAGACAGACAGACATATACCCAGACATAGACAAAGAGAAAGAGATAGAGAGTCAGACAGACAGACATAGATATTCCTAAAGCACAGGTCTGACCATGCTACCTCCCAATTCAATAAACTCCAGGGGCTTCCTATTACCTCTACAATCAAAAAGAAATTATTGTCTTTTTCTTTTAAAGGATTTCACAACATAACCCCTTCCTATTTTTTCCACTCTTTTAATGCTTTACACCCCTCCATGCTCTTTATGGTCCAGCAACATTGGGCTTCTTATTGTTGTTTCTCACATGAGATACTCCATCTCCCCTTTCTGTGCCTTTGCAAAACCAATTCCTCAGCCTGCACAATTCTCCCTCCTCATCTCCAACTCTTAGAATCCCTGTTTTCCTCCAAAACTCAGCTGAAACACCACCTCCTATAGGTAGTCTTTTCCATTCTTTCCCTCCTCCCAGCTGTTAGTACCTTTCCTTCGAAGGCTATTTCTTATCAACTCTGTATGTATGTTATATTAGCAATTTATTTATATATTGTTTATAACACTAGAATATAAGATTCTTGAAGGTGGGGCCTATTTTTGTCTTTTCCTTTTATTCTTAGTTCCTGGGATATAGCAGGTATTTAATAAATGAGTACTGATGGGGATAGATAGATAGATAGATAGGGGATAGAGTATTTAAAATTGCTTACTATATGCCAACTAAACATATAAGAAAAAATATAGGTAAACAAGACACCCTCAGGAAGCTTCCTAATGGAGGAAGATCACATAAAATGAAACTACAAATGAGGGAGAGGGGAGAAAAGGGTCCATATAAGGACAAGACAGTAAAGATGAAGAGAAGTCAGAGAGTTAGGAGGCTTGAATGAAATAAAGCATGACTAGGGTCCCTCCTGAAAGAGTCATCTTCCCTAAGGAGGCGCTGATCAGGAGACTGGGCCTTCAGGGAAGAAGTTTCTCAATGTTGGAAAGGCAACTAGAGAGGAGGTTAAAAAGTCCAGAGAGTAAGTTGAGGAATGAGTGAGGATTGGTTGATCCTAGTACCCTGTATGAAAATTTAAAGGAAGGATTGGTTTGTGGGGGGAGATAATGAATTCCATTTTAGATGTCTTACATCCAAGATACCTAGGAGCCATCAGGGTGAAGACAGCCAATGGGCAATTGGTGATATAGGACTGTTACTCGTGAAATAGAATAGAGCTGGGTACCTAAATCTGGAAACCGTCTACAAAGAAATGGTAATTTCTTTCACCCAAGAGTATTAAGATAAAGAAGAGAAGACGGCCTGTGGTAGAGCCTTATGATACAATCAGCATTGATGATGAACCAGCAAAGGAGAATGAAAAGGAGACGTGAAACAGGTGGGAGAAGAACCAGATAGACATGACATGGAAACCAATGGAGTGGCCAACAGTGTTGAAAGCTGGAAAGAGGTTAGGGAAGATGAATAGAAAACAAAACAAAGTGAAATGACCAATCTGATTTAGTAATTAAGAAATCTTTGATAAACTTAGAGAGTAGTTTCATTTTATTAGTGAGGTTAGAAGCCAGACTGCAATGTGTTAAGGACTGGGAGAAGAGGCACTTTTTTTTTTTAATTGAGAGTTTGGCCCATGAAAGGGAGGAGAGATATAACAGATAATTTCCTTTTAAAATTAATTATTCTTGCTAGCTATGTGCTACTTAGACCATATGTGCGAGGAGGGGACAGCTGATATTACCCTCCACCCACCAGCCTCTGCCCTTTGCCAGGCCATCTCTATCCTTGTGCAACCAATCAACATGAAGGTTTCAAGTGCTTACTATTCACCAGACAATATGCTAAATGTTGGGGATATAATATAAAAATGAAATGGTCCCTGCCACCATGCAACTTACATTCTTCTCCTCTGAGCCAGTGGTTGAGGCCTGCATTAAAACAAAGGGACTTGCAGAATGCTTACATCCCATATCAACCTACAGTGATCTCACTTCCACTCTGTGTGGGGTTCAGGGGGAAGAAGGAAGAGAGGTTGGTAGAAAGGATTGCTTAATTCATACATGATCTCAGGTGTTCACAAACACTTGAACTTCAGGAAGCTTTGGAGATTTTGAGGGAAAGGGACAGGACCCTCAAGAGACAGAAACTAATGTGGGCTTATGGTGTTGGGGACCAACTAGAATCCTCCTTCTTACCCTTGGCCTGACCTTGTTAAAGGACTCTTCAGGCCTGTTCCTCAGCCCACACCATCCCCTGGCAAATCATCCCAACTAATTCAAGGTGAAAGCTCATCAAATGATAGATAGAAGTTTTAAAATGGAGGACCCCCCCCATCCAATCTTATTTAAATGCCCACCCCTTTGAAGTTTCTCATGGCCTGAGATTAGAAAGTTGAAACTCAGTGTGTTAGAACCCAGCAACCTGTATGAGATAACCTGGCTCCTACTGGAGGATAGAGGGATGATGATAAATCCCATTGAACACTGGAGAGCATATAGAGAGAAGCTGCTTCTCCATGACACCCTTACATACTCTACCTGTACCTGCTATTTACTCACATACTGTCTCTGGAAGCCATTTTGTCACCCTCTAAATTTTCCCAGACTGTAGCAAAGCCCCTATGTCCTATATCCTGTATCCAAGATACAGCTCCAAATAAAGTGATTTTGAGTTTGCCTCTCATGAATTTGCAGACCCCTGCTTCTTTAAATGGCCTCTTTTTCATTCTGAATTTAGGTTCATATTTATTTTCTTACTCTTGCCTCCCACACCCAAAGGTTGTATTTACATCAATATATGATAAAATACTTGTGTTTATTCACATATGATTTGAATCTCTTTTGTTCTACTTTGTCTTTAGACAGTTGTTACATATCATTCTCTTTTCTATCCTACATTATAAACTCCGTGAGGAAAGAAGCGTGTCTCTATTATACGTGTGGCTTTCAATCACAATATTGCCTACAACTAGTTGCTTAAGAAATGTATTTTAATAAAATTAGAATCCAGCCTTATGCCTGGGAAGGTGTAGTGACTTGCCCAAGGTTGCATAACTAGTTAGTGTCAGAATTAAGATTAAAACCCAAACCTGCAGACTCCTAACTGCACGTTCTTTGTACTATGCCAGCTGCTGGCTTGCCCCATACACATTATGCTATTTAGTCATAAAACAGGTAAACACCAGTGGGTTTCCACCAAAGAAATGAAATTGATGCTGATCTTTGAATTTCTAAAAAAAAAAAGGTAGATTAGTTTAATACTTTTTAATGGTATTACCTGGGAATTTCATCCAACTGTTAATAGCTCCCTGGGGCTCTAGAAAAATCAGAACTAAAGAAGTAACTTCAGGAGATAGTGTATTCTAGATCTGATAGATTGAAAATCTCCCCCCAAATGACCTAAAAAGTACTTTGGTAGAAACAATTGCAAAAATAGTGATTCTACTCACATTTAGAACCAAAGGTTTTCTGTGGTTTTTCTAGTCTCTCAGTGACTGGAAGGATTTTCCACTTCTGCAGTGATGGAGAAATGAACCCTTGGAAACACACCGAGAAAACATTTGAACTCCATCTGGGGTAATAAGCCTGAATTGCATAAAGCTGTGTTATAACTATATCTATTTCATACTGTAAAATCTACTTGACAGGCCCTGTAATGTCTATGAGTCTATGCCATATTTGACCTTCCTAGGGAATTGTTGCATTATCAAAAGCTATTGAAATATCAAGCATTATGTCAGCATCCTGTAGATATATACATTTCAAACATTTTTGTTCATAGACTTTAAAAAACATTTTATTTTTAGCTTCCATAATTTTGTTGAGGGCTAGGTAGGGACGAAGGAAAAAAATGAGAGAAAAGAGGAAGGAAAGGAAAAAGTAGAAAAATAACCTATACTGGATGATTTCAGCAGTTCAAATGCAAAGACACCTTTATTAGTGCACTAAGAAGTACAAGGCTAGTTCCCTGATAAATCTAGGAATGTCATATTAAAGTGAATCTATGTGGGCAAATCATTGGGTACTTATATAAAATCATCTCATTATGGGACCTGGTATAAATTAGCTAACAACAGAGATCCTTGTCACCTATGATGCATCGTTTTGTTTTTGTTTGCTTGTTTGTTAATTTGTTTAAGGAAATCTTAGCATTCCTAAATCCTTGGGTTACTCTTTAGCCTTTGGAGAACTAAAGGTCACTTTAGAGATATGAATTAATATCATGGTTGTAAGAACTATCTAATTATGCCAGTACTTCCAATTAGTTCTCATCAGAATCCCTTGGAGACCCAAAGGCTCCAGATTACATCAATCTCAAGATCCAAGATATGGACCGGAGGAGTACCCTTCCATCTAATATTGGCTAGGTTTATTGGTAGCAAACTGTTACCGATGGTTAGCTCAACTCTGATGCAGTGGGATAGTGGGGGCAAGAGGTAGTAGTGGAAGGGAGCAGGAAGGAATGGGAAAAATCTTGATTTTTTCTGCGGTAAAACATGCCATTATTTTTTGTCTATTGCTCACTTTCTTACAATTGCAAGCTGAGGTGAGTAGATTATGAATGGGTTTCCAACACATTAGTGCTACGGTTGACGCCTCTGAGCTAGTGTGATTTTGACATTGCTTAGGTAGAGCTACAGAACTGGGAAGCATACAACTCTGATCTTCAAATTACTTAATTGTTGAATTTAGTCTCACAACTAATTTCATACTGTATTGCATGACTGGCCTTGGCTTCTCAGATAAAAATGACCTCAAAAGATTCCTGAACTTTAGATGAATATTTGTTCTTAGACTCATGAGCCTAGAATTGGAAGGGATCTCAGAGTCATCTAGTCCAATCTCTTTCATCTCCCTCCTGGCTCTGACTCTGATTTTCTTGACTTTGAAACCATTCCTTAGATACCATTTCATCCTAAGACTTTCCTCAGAGCCTGGGGGCCCTGGAACATACAACTACCACTGTGGTCTATTCATCCCAGAATCCCAGCCATTCCTGGCTTGTGCCCTTCTCCCATTGATGAATTTCTCCTGGGGAGGGGTCTCCATTTTGTGGAGGGCTTTAAGACGCCCAGTTTTCTTTCCCCTCCTGGCTCTGCTCTTGACTTTTAGGACTTCAAAACCATGACCCTGGACAAGGTGCCTTCATTTTATCCCCTACCCTCAACTTTCCTTAATAAATGTTTTCCTTCCTTCCTTTCCTCATTTTCCAGAGGAGAAGACTGAGGCCCAGAGAAGTTAAGTGATTTTTTTTCTGTAGTCATATAGCTAGAAAATGTCAGAGGCAGGATTTGAATCCAGGTTATCTGACTCCAAATCCTATGCTCTTTCAACCATACTATGCTCTTCTAAAGTCATTGAAATGAAACTAATTCAAATCAATAACATTTGTTAGGTGGCTCCATCACGTCTCCATGTCTATAAATAAGGAATCTGGAGCGGATCTCAACCTTTCACAAAGCTTTCTTTGGGTTCAAGCAGTTGGGCAAAGTCCTTGGTTGCCTTCTGCTGCAACAACGGACTTGGATTACTTAACATAAATCAACAACTTGTAAATAATGAACATAGTCAACAGAAGTAAAAAAAAAAAAAAACAAAAAAACCCATTTCTTTCTGAAGGGCTATTTTGAAAAACAGATGCCAAAAAAGCATCGCCTACAACCTGTTACAAATGTTTGTGAGAATTTGACTATTCTATTATCTTTCCAAAGCATTCACCAGACTTTCTTCCCTTTCAGCAGCTTCCCAAGGAGAAGCCATTGCTTCAATAGTGTCTGAGGCAACCACACAGGGAAAGTAGATCAAGGGGACAGCTCAAGAGAACGGATCCGCTGGAAGCCATAGTTCACTCCACAGGCCAAGGGCTTTTGAAGACCATAGCCTCGGGATACTCAAGAAAGACAAAGAGAAATGCAGTCTCTCACAGGGCAGATGAAATTTTTCTTTGGATTTGACAGAGTAATTATGTTTGTCCAATACAAATAAAGTTATATTATTGGAACTCAAAGACATCAAATATAGTTTAGGACCCTGACAAAAGCTTCCCAAGGGTTACCAGTGGAACAGTCTCAGTGTTTAACATTCTATGTTTCTGTAAGATCTCACTGTGTTAAGAGATGCCATACCTAACTTCTTGACAAAGGCTCATCAGTAGCATCTACAAATCATGCTTTATCTTCACTTACAAAGCAGGGTCATGAGCAACAATCTTCTGGAGTGTATTCTTATCATCAGCACTGGAGACTTCTTCTTCCCATTGGATGCAGAATAAAATCCAAACTGACCATGATCCATCAACTCTCTCCTCCCCTGACTGTCACCTCCTACTCTGGGACTGTGTTCTCCTGGCTGTGGAAATCACCTTATTTAGCTGCCCCAGGCATCTTATTGTCATATTTCTATGTTCCTACCCCTCTCCCTCCATGACCTATTTATCTTATATGTATGGTGTAGTGGATAGAGACCTGGCTTCAGAGCCAGAAAGACCTGGGCTCAAGTTTCATTTCTAACACAAACTAACTGTCTGACCCTAAATAAGACACTTAGCTTCTCAGAATTCTACATTGCAGAGAAGGTGAAGACCTCCTGGTAGAGGGAGCTTCTTCATATGGGAGTTCTTATATTAATGAAGTCACAAATCAAATCCATTTGTTTTTGTGTGTGTATAATGTTTGCACACACATATATGTATAATATGTATGCATAAATGCATATGTAAGTGTATACATATTATCTCTCATTTAAATGTAAGCTTCCTGATGGTCCTTGTCTTGGCATTCCCAGTGCTTGGCATATTTCCTGGATCATAATAACCACTTAATACATACTTTATCATTCATTCACTCAAAAAAGCCTTACACATCCATTACCTATTCAGCCTTACTCCCCCTCTACATGTACCCTATGATCCAGCAAAAGTAGACAATATACCACCTCGAAATATGTCTGGAGCGTTCCCATCTCAGCACCTTGGGTCATGCGTCATTTTCTATATATGAAATACTGGAGTCAGGAAGCCTTCTCTTCCTGGGTTCAAATCTGGTCCCAGACACTTATTATCTGTGTGACCCTGGGCAAGTCATTTAACCTTCTTTGCCTCAGTTTCCTCATCTATAAAATTATCTAAAGAAAGAAATGGCAAACCACTGCAGAATCTTTGTCAAGAAAACCCTAAATGGGTTACAAAGAGTCAGACTCAGACTGAACAACCGCAACAACATCCTCTTCTCCCATCTCCATATGTTGTAGTTTAAAACATTTTCAACAGCTTGACTGCATTGTTACCTGTGGTTCCATGAAGCCTCCTCTGATCACCACAACCCAAAGTGATCTCAATCTCTTCTAACTCTTATAACAATTTGTTTGAACATTTCCTTTATCATTTGTCACATACTGTTGTGTATTACGAGCATTTCTGTATATGTCTTATTTATTTTTTAGATTATCTGCTGCAAAATGTGTGAGGGTAGGGAGAAAAGGAGCAGAGCTAGAAAAAAATGATGTGGTATTCTTATGGACAGTCACCACTGGTAGATATACCAGGCTTGAATGTTGAAATCAAAAGGAATTAACAGTGATTTGTGACTCTACTTTGTGACCCTGGAAGACCAGAAATTATCTACTTCCAGCTTGGCTCATTGGGTTTCCCATTAAGGAACCCAATTGTATAGAAGTTCTGGTATCCTGAGCTTTTAGGAAAGACTTGGTTTATTTTAAGTAGTTCACACCCTTTGGAAGTATCTTGGAACTTATCCTTTCTCTATCCCTGAATGATCTGTCGAACCTGGGAAAATGCCCACTGGGAGGCAGGTAGCTCCACTCCCACTCTGTTACCGTAGGTGGGAATAATTTCTCTGTATCACTTCAGTCCTCTCCACTTGGGTTATGGTATTACAGATCTGGAATAGGAGGGGACCTCAGAGTCCAGCTAATCCAATCTCCTTATTTTATCAATGAAAACACTGAGGTCCAGAGAGGCTAAGTGACTTTCCCCACAGTTGGTATCAGAAAGAACATGATGGTTCCTAGAGGCCTAAAGATCAATTGTATAATGTGAGTTGGGGAAACTATAGTAGTGTATAATTGTTACAATGCCTGGCCATTTAACCTGCTATATGAATGGTAATTATTTGAAATACACATTTACTTCTATTGGTGAATATTAGCTCATTAAACCTTATTATTAAATCAAAAGTGTCCACCAAAGTGGTTTCTTAACATGAACTTCATATGAAATTTATCTCATTTCTAAAATTTGTCATCAATATGAAATTAGGTGTAGACAAAAGATAATAATCATAAAGGAGTGGAATAAAATATGGTCATTGTTGGTAACATCATCTAGTGATCAAAATATGCTTTAGTGATACCCCACAGTCAAGCAGATGTTGATTATGATATATAAATATATATAATTATATATATTTTTTCCAATAAATTGTGGCATGTAAATGTAATGGAATGTTATTGTTCTGTAAGAAATAATGAATATGTTGAATACAGAGAAGCATGGGAAGACTTACATGAAGATGAAGTAAAGAAGGCCAAACTAGGAAAACAACATACATGAATGACTATAACAATGTAATTACATTATAAACAACATAAATGGACAAGACGATAGAAAATAAGTTGTGCTGCAAAATGATAAAGTCCAAGTTTGGCCTCAAATAAGAGATATTAGAAGGCACTTCCCCTTATATCTTTACAGAAGTGTCAGTCTATAGATGTCACACACTATAAATAATGTCAGAATTTTGATATATTGGTTCATTTTGCTAAACTATTTTTTCTTCTTTTTGTAAAATTCTTAGTAAAAAAGGGAAGAGTCTTTGGGGATACACGAGGAAATGTAGGTGATGGAAAAAACAAAAGATTTCAATATAAATATATATTTTTTAAATAAACCAGAATTGTCAGAAGAAAATTTCCAGCCTTGATTACATTTTCTGGTAGATCGATGATGGTGAAAAATGTGTCATTTTATGGTAATAGGAAGACAATGTACTTGAAATACAAAGCTAAAAGAAAACTTCTTTCCCAAATTATAATAGCAATATAGTCAGAGTAACTTATTCCTCATGGATGGAGATTATAAGAATCAGGGAGTGAGCAGTGCAGTAGTCACTGTGAGGATTTTTATGGGTTATCGAGCTTTGAAAGGATCATGTTCAAACCCTGAGAAGATAAAAGGCAGACTCTGCAGAATATAAGCTGGACCGTTAAACATTTCCATATGACAAACTTCTCTCCTGAGACCTGACCTGCCTGTAGATTCCCAAGTCTGTAGATCTGAAAGTACCAGGCCCTCTCCTGCCTGCTCCATGGAGGCAAAGATGAGCAAGAAGAGCCTTTGAAAGCTACTTCAAAATTCTCTCCAGAAAAAAGTGCTTGAATTTAAAAAAAAGGAACAAGATAAATACAAATATTAAAAACCAAACCCTTCCATAGAGAACTTTCTAGAATCAATCTAACTGTGCTGATGAGCTAAATGATATATGAAAAAGTTAAAATCTACTGTGCAAATATGTATTTATATACACACATATATATATTCCACATATATAGTGGAACATATATAAATATCTGTATATACACACATATACTTAAAATTCTACTAAAATCCCAGAAAAGTGATCTGAGGTTCTCAAAGCTCAAGCTCAAGTATGTCATACCAAGAAAAAAAAAAACTTCAAATGTGATGTATATCCTGTAAAGCTCAACTTAGTTTTGTTTGGAGAAGCTCATTACCAGAGGGTTTGCTACTAGGTAATGATCTTCCTTCTTTCCTTCCTTCCTCCCTTCCTTCCTTCCTCCCTTCCTTCCTTCCTTCCTTCCTTCCTTCCTTCCTTCCTTCCTCCCTTCCTTCCTTCCTCCCTTCCATCCTTCCTTCCTTCCTTCCTTCCTTCCTTCCTTCCTTCCTTCCTTCCTTCCTCCCTCCCTCTCTCCCCACCTCTCTCTCACTCTCTCTCTCTCTCTCTCCTTCCTTCCTTCCTTCCTTGCTTCCTTCCTTCCTTCCTGTCTTTCTTCCTTCCTTTCTTTCTTCATTCCTTCCTCCTTTCTTTCTTTCTTTCCTTCCTTCCTGGAACAATTAAATAAGATAGGGAGGAATTGTAATCTGTATCAATGGAGGGCATTTGTATACCTATGAGACTGTATGTCTTTAAAATATCAATGTACATATGAATGTTTGTGTGTATACGTACACAGAGGGAGAGAGAGAGGAGAGAAGAGAGAGAGAAAGAGAGAGAGAGAGAGAGAGAGAGAGTGAGAGAGAGAGAGGGAGAGAGAGAAGGGAAAGAGAGAGAGAGAGAGAGAGAGAGAGAGAGAGAGAGAGAGAGAGAGAGGGAGAGAGAGAGAGAGAGAGAGAGGATGTGACTGATTTCACTGATTTTGAGGCCTCCCAGTGAAGAAAATCTACCATTGCTGATCAGCATCTTTTTATTAAACTTAAAGACACAGAGAGTTGCCTGAGGCATTGAGAGATTAAGCATTTTGCCCAAGGTCACACGACTAGTATGTTTCAGAAGTAGGGTTTGAACTCCTCTTCTTGATATACATACATACATATACTCATATATACATATGTACATAATATATAGATCCTAAGATATCTCATTTCTCACTTGAAGAATTAAGTGAAGGCTTATTTTTATGTTATCAAATTGAACAACAAATGTGATTTATTTGGTAAATCATTGAATGAAATTCACAAAATATGTTTCCAGACCTTGCCATTGAATTGGTTATGAAGTTTGCCAATCTCTTAACTTTGTCTTAGTTTTCCAGATGTAAAAATAAATATTTTTCTTTAACTATGTCATGCAGTGCTTTAACGGCATATCATCTGATAGGTACTCGAATACTAGTTTAAGGGGAGCACCTAGATGGTGCAGTGGATGGAATGCCGAGCCTGGAGTCAGGAAGACTCATCTTTCTGAGTTCAAATCTGTCCTCAGACACTCACTAGCTGTGTGATCTTGGGCAAGTAACTTAACCCTGTTGTCTCCAGTTCCCTCATCTGTAAAATGAGCTGGAGAAGGAAAGGGCAAACCACTTTAGCATCTTTGCCAAGAAAATCCCAAATGGGGTCACAAAGAGTCAGACATGACTGAAAAACACCAAAAGGTGAGCACAGAATAAGAAGCTCTATGGAGCTTCTACTTTCTACTATCAGTCACTAGGAACTGCTTATCGTTAATATCATATAAAGTATGTAGTGCTTTGTAAGAAATTAGGTAATAATTTTGGTTCAGCTGCTTTGTCTGAATAAGAGATTATTTGGAATTTGAAGAGCTCTTACCTCAGAAGGCAGTTATTATGTAGGTATACAGAACCTTTTTTCCCTTCAAAATTGGTAGGATAATATAAGACCACAAATCAATCAACACATTTTTATTATAAAACAATTATTTTGCAAGCATTAATTAAGTTCCTACTAAGTGGTTGGCGCAGGGAATAAGAATAACAAAAAGTTTAGCAGTCCCTTACCTCAAGGAGCTTACATTCCAAGGAGGGCAATAACGTGTACATTTGTAAGTCTAAAACCTTGTGCTAATCATTGTTTTGGCTCCAAAAATCATAATATAGGATCCTGACTTTGATTTGATTGATTACAGTTTAACTGAGGAAGTAACCTTCTGTTGCCTTTGAGAAACCAGTACATCAAAGAGGTTTATTTCCAGTACCTTAAATCACCACCTTTCATAGGCAACCAATTTTCTCAACCTTTGGAAATTCATAAAATCCTTTACCATCTCCATTTTTTTCATAGATACATGCTTCCTTTTTACTTGCCTGGGATCTAAGACCAGGTAAGACAGAATATATTATTCCATGATTCTATCTTTTTAAAAATATTTTAACTCCAGAAAAGCAACTGATTCACAGAATAAAGGAAAACAATCTAGGTTTTTAATTTGTTCAGATATAGAATATTTAAAGAGTATTTTTGAAAAAAGTATTTAATATTCTAGATGTTTAATAAGTTCATTTTAACTATGTACATGTAGCTACGTATCTATCAATAAATGGTATATGTAAATAATAAAAAAATGGATACATATGCGTATCTAGTTCTTTTACCCTTAGAAACTAGCAATCTCAGCATGCTTGAATAAATATAATCCAAGACCCCAGAATCAATGTCAAGTTCTGTCTACAAGACCAGTTAGACTGTTTTGATAGACTCTGCCATTCAGCTCAGTCAAAATGGCAATCAAACTTGTTGTTGGTTTAATTTTCCTGTGTTTTTTTTTTCTTTTTATAAGGACTCACCTAGTCCAGTCAGTAAAATCACCAGGCTAGCTCATGGATGGGAGATTCCAATCCACCTCAAAACTGAAAATACCTATTGTCATTTGAAAAAAAAAACTTCCAGAAAATAAAATAGTTTCTTTGAAAACTCAGTCAGACAGTGCTCTGTAGTGAAAAAACTTCAGAGCTTCAAATGAGAAAGGATCCTAGTTTGAATCTTGCTTCTAACTTCTTCTAGTTATGTGATAGACAGATAAGCCAACTGAGATTACTTTCTCATTTGTAAAATGGAGATTATAATACCTATACAATTTACCTCATAGGGTTGTTGTAAGTGCTTTTCAAATAGTACAGTGCTATGAAAATAACAATTTAAAAAATAGAGAACATGCCAATTTCCCCAAATATCAGGGGATTGTTTGATTGTTTAATAGCACATATAAATAATTTTTTTGTGAAGAAAGAAAAGAGCTTAAATGTATAAAATTATTTGTGGCAGTTCTTTTTATGCTAGAAAGGAACAGAATATTAAGGAAAGGGCCAACAATTGGTAAATTATTGAATGAGCAATGATATATGAATACAATGGAATACTACTGTGCTATAAGAAATGACAAAATGGTTTCAGAGAATCCTGAGACAAATTATATGAACCTATGCATAATGAAATAAGCAGAACAGAGCAATTTATCTATAATAATATTGTAAAAACAAATAACTTTGAAAGACTTAAGAAAGATTATCACGTATTTTCTATATAAGATTTTGTAACTTATTAAAGCTCAGTTTGTAAAGTTTATATTAAGGCTTTCAGGGTAGAAAATGGAAAACCAGTAATTGTTTTATTGGATCGGAACTCATTTTTTTGTCTAGTGAGAAATTTAATGTCAATCAATGAGAATTTTATTAAGTGCATACTATGAGACAGGCACTGTCCTGGGCACCAAGCATTATGTTTAAAAATTAAACTGAGAGGCAATGGTGTAAGCATGATCAATTTATTAGTTAGGCTAGTGGTAACCAATAAATTGGGTTAATGGCCTCTCTCAATGACCAAAGACCTTGAGCTAGGGCTTCCTAGCCTTCATATAGTTTTGAGAAGTCCAAGAGAACAAAGAATAGAGTTGGATAGGTGGGAAAAATAATGCAATTGGTTGCAGAGTAGACAGTATCATGGGCATGGAAGCAACATGATTGGTTGGAAATTGGGAATGAGGGGCTGGGAATAACCCTCTCTTTCCCTTCTCTGACTAAGTTATGTTCACTCTTTAAGTCCACCTGCAAAGTTAGAGAGAGTGGACTAGACTTTTTTGGATAGTGAACCAGACATCCTTGAAGGATAGCTTGGTGGTATAAAGATACTAGACCAGACTCCTTTAATGTCCACCTGCCTCCTTTAAGGGTAACAGATTTCTTTGACACAATAGAACAGTGATAAACAAGAGAATTATATTTCTTAACTCATTACAGGTCAGCTGAATTCTGAACTAAGTTTAGAGACAAAGAATCATGATTTAGGCAATGATGAGACAAAATCAATTAACTATAAATAGGATCAATAAAAAAAGAATCAATCTGATTATTTCACAAGGAAACAAAAACAAAGAATGAAACAATCTCTGCTTTCAAGTAGCTTACATTTGAATAGGGCAAGCAACAAATACATACATACATACATACATATATATATATATATATACATATATAAAATAAATACAATGAAGTTATATACAAGGCAGGTAGGGAGGGCAGGAGCAGTTGGAGCATATAGAAGCTAGTACATGAGCTGTGTCTTGAAGGGAAAAAATGGTGTTTTATGGGCTAGAAATGAGGAAAAATCTTAGACTGCATAGTAGGAAGAATGAAAAGTAATTAAGGATATGAAACAGCTAAGGAAAAATCTTAGGGTGGAGCCCAGATGTAAAAGTGGAGAGTATGCAATAAATATTTGCTGACTGACCAATTGATTGAGCAATACCTTTAAACCCTTGGAGGGAAGGAAAAAGCCTGAAGGACGGGTAGTATCAAGGAAAGAAAATGGGATTTGAAAAACTAAGTTCTGAATCTAACCCTGTCCTTGAATTTGAGCAAGTCACTTCTTTTTAGGTCTCACTTTCTTCAACTGTAAAATGAAGAGGTTTGACTAGGTGACCTCTAAAATCCCTTTCAGGTACACTGTCAACATAGCTAATTTCCAGAAATTTCGTTATGGCATTAACCACTCCACTCTCAAATGTGATATTTAAACACATAAAATAATTAAATATTATTTTATATTATTATAATATTATTATATAATATTATATTAAATAATTAAAATATTTAAATAAATCATTCAATCAGATAAGAAGTCATTAAGCTACTTTCCAGGCACTGGGCTAAGGACTGGGGATACTAATATGAGAAGAGAGTCCCTTCCCTCAAGGGAAAGTTGGAAGGAAGTTGAACTGAAAAAGGTAGGTTCTTGACCCTGGGGAACCTTATAGAGAAAATAGAGAGTACAGCCTGGGAAGGAATAATATATGGCTGGCCATGGCACTCTCCTTTAATAAAGATACTGGGAGGAGTCATTCAATCAGAGGAAGAGCTGGAAGGAGTTCAGGGTACTTCCAATTTATGAATTCCAGGGCTGGAGTGAGCTTCCAGGACGAAGAGGTTTCTAGGACATGGGAGAAGAAATCCTGGGTGTAGCCTGGAAAAGAATGACAGGATTAAATCTCAGTTTTCACAAGAACTGATATGGATACACAGACATCAAGTTGAAGAAAATTTCTTTCTGTAAGTTTTCACTATGAAAATTCTAGCATCATTGTCAAAGCCTTACAACCTAATGCTAACTATGTAAATATGATTACCTTTTCTTTTTTGGGGTGGGATAGAAGGCTACATGTGAAGTCATAACTAGGCCTGGGTGACCAGGGCTTTATCTTATGGGCCTATAACCAGAATGGCCTTTGTTTTCTTTGAGTGACTTGATTTATCTCAGTGAGCTTTACTAGGTGCTAAGCCCCAGGCCCAAACCCCATTAGGTGTTAACATAATCCGTGTGGAGGTGAACCTCCCAGGGTCCTAAGGGGAGGGGCCAACTCAAGAACCAATCACCAGAGCCTGAGCTCTGGTGATTCAGATGATGTTTGATGATGTCTGAAGCCCCATAAGAAGGGAGGACAGAGACATTTGTGCGGGGCTCTGGAGATGGTGTTGATGAGGAGACTCTGGGCAGCTGTAGCTAAGGAGCCATCCAGCTTGGAAACCTGGATGCTGAGACTTTGTTGAACTCTGGTGACTATGTGTTGGGATTTGAATCAGACAAAGTCTGTTGATGTTTGTAATTTGTTTGCATTTTGTTTTGAAGTTCAGGGTGCTGGCTTTTTCCCCTGAACTAACTGAATGATATTTGAATGCTGAATTAAAAGTAAGCTGTCAACCCATTCACCTTGCTTTCCTTAATTAAGCAGATCAGAAGAACCTGTGCTGTTGGCAGCTTTCTGGGTGCTGGCTGTGGGTGAATCTTGCACCCCTACAGAGGCTGCTAGCCAGATTGTTCAAACAGGGCCTAAAATTTTGAGATCATTCATAGTATTTGTACTCCATCAGTAGGTAGAAACAACTGAACTTAGCATTGAATTAGCAAAACTAATTTTTCTTTTCTGATCCTGTGATTTCATGATTTTAGGGGACTCCAGGTGTGGAAATTTCTTCCAAAGATATAGATCTCTAAGTCTTCTATAACTTACCTTAGAGAGTTAGGACAATGAGAGGATTATTTGTCATATATATATATATGTATATATATGTATACATATATATATGTAATAAATACAAATAAATACATAAACATAGATTTTTCTGACTTTAAGGTAGCTCTTCTATCTGCTATGTTACAGTATCTTTCTAGTTAGCAAATATAAATAAAAATATTAATATAGAAAGTTACCAGATGATACACTTTCTTTCCTAGTTCATTCCACCTTCCCCCATATGCTATATTTCAGGTAAGCTCCTCCCTCAGTTAGGCCCAACTTGCTCCTACCTCTAGTGGTAGCCTTCCCTGCAGCAGCTTAAGTGTACCAGGGCCTCTGTTCACAGGGTGGTATCCCAGGTCTTTGTCTCTTCAGATCTGACCCTCATGGGGTCTTGCCCTAAAATGAGATCTTGAGAACTGAGATTCAACCTCTCTCTATTGGTATCTGCTCCTCCTATCTGACAGCCAATGAATTTGTCTGAAGAGTTGATTTGAAGACACCTTTGGTGCTGTGGGCTTCAGATATACTTTAGGGTACTTGACCCAGGCTCCTGTATTGCTATTTAGGACTTTAATTTGTCAGCGAGATAGAGCTAAAATTATGCCATGTGACACAACAGAAACACTCTTAACAATTCAGTCTTGTCTCAATAAATAGAACTTAGTGTGACTCTTTTCCAGTGGACTGACATAGATATAAGATGATGCCAAAGGTAACATCTCAGTCATTAATCTCAATTTCTTCAGGTAAAGGATTCATACATTGCTCTATTTCTCAGGAAAAAGGTTAGGTCTCTTATTTCTGAAGCCATTTCTCCCTTGCTACTGAAATTCATTTAACATGATTCTGGTACCTTCTCACTTATAGTGACGATTTCACAATCAAAAGAAATCTCCTGTCCTGAAATTCAGTTTCCTGAAGCTTTGTTTAAAAAAGGAATTAATAATAGAGTCACTCCTTGTCAATTCCTCATCTCTCTAATCAAATCTAAGAGTGCACATCTCATTGACCTTAAAGGGATCTTTTGGTTCAGCTTTCATCTAAAAGGGTGGGAGGGATTCAAAAATAAGGAAATAATCCAGGATGAATTTTTATTTTATGCCTTCTATAAAAATTCCACCCCATCTATTAGTTTACATTAAGTTATTCCACATAGCATCATCATCTTCTTCTTCATTCACCATAGACTAAGATTAAGCCTACCATTATGATGAGGAAGACAACATGTTAATTCATTCCACTCCTAAACAATACTGCCTTATATTTTATAGACCCCCAAAAGGGAAGTGTATATACCTAGTTGTGTGTACATGTGTTGCATTTATTTCTTGCTAAATTAAGATAACAATTAAATTAAAAAGTAATTTAAATCCTTTCTAATGTGACAATTAAGTTTCCCTTTCCCTTCTCCAATAAAGCACTGCAGTTGGAGACGGAAAAAAAAACCTGCCTTTACTTTATGCCGTACCAACAGCTACTCAGTCAAAGTAGAATTCATAACAGATAAAGACAAATCATCTGATGGCAGAGGTTAAAAGAAACCTGTTACTATGACAACAGATAGGGTCAGATAACAAAATGAACAGCCACTTTTGATCTTCAAAAAATTCTTTTTCCTTTGCTCTCTCCTCTGTTATCTGGACCACTCCATCAAACACCTAGCAGATAACAGAGTTGAAAACCCAATCGACCTTCAAGGAAACCCAGACAAGTTGGAAAGTCTATGGAAAGGTTACTATTACAGTGGAAGTGCTTCTGATGATATTTTCCTTGTACACACACACACACACACACACACACACACACACACTGAGTTTTACTAAAGTGACAGGATATAGTTCAAAGAGATTTACAAAAGAGCTCAACACATGTACAGAGCAGTAATTTTCTATATCCCTACAAAAATGAAATCAGCAGGAAGGAGTATAAAAATTGGAAAAGGTGGAGTGTATTAGGACTGTCAGCAATCATGTTCTTGCTAATTGAATTAAAACCAAGGCATTCGAAATGAATGGAATAAATGATTCCCTGAGTTGCGCTGAGGCTCCCTGGTGGTTCTGACTAATTGTGGATTGATTGAAGGTTCAGTGGAGTCCAGTGGCTGAGGAAATGCTTCTTCAAATTTCAATGTCCAAAAATTATTTGCTTTTCAAATCACCACTACCTCGATGGGAAAATGAACCTACAAAACTGTCTAGGCCACATTTTCATGCTGTTTAGATACATATATTGTCTGGTTAAAGATCTAAGGGACAGAAACCTGATGACCTAGAAACTTTAGTTAGCATATCTGTTTTTCAACAGTCATCCTTGTGTGTATATATATATTTTTAAAATGATAAGTTGAAATCTGCTGCCATGTTCCCCTTGTACACACAACCTTTTCCCATCTTATTCTGATCACAAATTAAATAATTATGGTCAACATGAAGAATTGTCCAATTCAAGTGGTAGAAAGCCTGCAGGTGGTGTTACAGGTGCTAAATTACCCATTGATAATAATTCTTTGCAACTATAAAGGCAGAGAAGTATTGAAGGGACCAGGTGATTATCTTTGAAGAATGTCTAAAGTCCACAGAGCAGCCCCTTCAGCCCCTTCAGCGGGTCAGAGCTTACAATTCATTTTATAGTGCTTTGGTAAATGGTATCTATTTTGCTCCCCATTTCATTTAACCCTCGTGTTTTTCACTCAGACATCGAATGTTAAAGCAGCCTCACCAATAAGACTGTGGGACCATTTCCATTTAGTCTACCTGGTTTCACTTTTTCATAACACTTTAAATTCCTGAAAAATCACACTCTTCTGAACCGAAATGTTCTTGGCATGGACTAAGCCAAGGTTGATTTATTGTTGCTTCATATGCAGGGGGAATAATAAAAGAACATCTTTCAGTAACCTAAAGATCATAGTTTGTGAGAAACAGATATACAGATTGTCCCAAATCCTTAGTTCAGTTTTAAACTTTAGTAGCTTAAATAGCTTGAAACAGCACTAAGACTTTATTAATGCCCTGTGACTTTCTCAGTGACTCCATAAGATCTTGCCAACATTAAAAGAGAAAGGTGTGATTCCCTCCCCAAGATGGTGGCTGGAAAGCAGGGACTTGCATGAACTCCCCACCCAGGTCCCTGCAAACACCAATAAAAAATGGCTGTGAACAAATTCTAGAACTGCAAAACCCACAAAATAGCACAGGGAAGCAGGGCTCCAGCCCAGGACAGCCTGGATGGTCACAGGGTAAGGTCTATCCCATGGAACTGGGAATGGAGCAGAGCAGAGCCCAATGTGAGCCATGCCTGGACCAACCAGGCTGGGAACCAGGTGGAACAGTCCCTAGTGCCCTGAGTCAGTGAGCTGTGGCATTTACCAGACTTCTCAACCCACAAACACCAAAGACAACAGAAAAAGTTAGTGGGAAAAGCTTCTGGGACAGAGTGAAAGGAGTTCGCAGTTTGGCCACCACCCCGAGGACAGTGGAGGTGATGAAGCTCTGGGGCTGCTTACAGAGCTACAGCTGCAGTTGCTTCTGGCCCCAGGCCCACCTGGTGGGAGGAACTAAGTGGTGGATCTGAGCAGGAGTGCAGAGCCAGCTTAGATCTGAGTCCAGTCCAGGTTGGTGGTTCTTGGGGGAGGAGTAGCACTGGTGTGACACCACTTGCTGTGTAGAAATAGCTCTGAAAACAACAGTGAAGCCCCTCAAGATTGGGACAAAGTACTCTATACTCTACAAGCAGTCATACCCCGCTGAAAAACTCAAGGGTCAAGTAAGTTGGCTGGGAACATGGCCAGGCAGTGAAAACGGACTCAGATTCAGTCTCAGACTTTGGAATCTTTCTTTGGTGACAAAGAAGACCAAAACATACAGCCAGAAGAAGTCAACAAAGTCAAAGAGCCAACATCAAAAGCCTTCAAGAAAAACATGAACTGGTCTCAGGCCATGGAAGAGCTCAAAAAGCAAGTTAGAGAATTAGAGGAAAAATTGGGAAGAGAAATGAGAGTAATGCGAGAAAACCATGAAAAACAAGTCAATGACTTGCTAAAGAAGACCCCCCAAAATATTGAAGAAAATAACACCTTAAAAACTAGACTAACTGAAATGGCAAAAGAGCTCCAAAAAGCCAATGAGGAGAAGAATGCCTTGAAAGGCAGAATTAGCCAAATGGAAAAGGAGGCCCAAAAGACCTTAAAAATTAGATTGGAGCAAGTGGAAGCTAGTGACTTGATGAGAAATCAAGATATTCTAAAACAGAACCAAAGGAATGAAAAAGTGGAAGACAATGTGAAATATCTCATTGGAAAAAACACTGACCTGGAAAATAGATCCAGGAGAGATAATCTAAATATTATTTGACTACCTGAAAGCCATGATCAAAAAAAGAGCCTAGATATCATCTTTCAAGAAATTATCAAGGAGAACTGCCCTGATATTCTAGAGCCAGAGGGTAAAATAGAAATTGAAAGAATCCACTGATTGCCTCCTGAAAAAGATTCCAAAAAGAAAACTCCTAGGAATATTGTTGCCAAATTCCAGAACTCCCAGATCAAGGAGAAAATACTGCAAGCAGCCAGAAAGAAACAATTTGAGTATTGTGGAAACACAATCAGGGTAACACAAGATCTAGCAGTTTCTATATTAAGGGATCACAGGGCTTGGAATATGATATTCCAGAGGTCAATGGAGCTAGGATTAAAACCAAGAATCACCTACCCAGCAATACTGAGTATCATGCTCCAAGGCAAAATATGGATTTTCAATAAAATAGAGGACTTTCAAGCTTTCTCAGTGAAAAGACCAGAGCTGAGTAGAAAATCTGACTTTCAAACACAAGAATCAAGAGAAACATGAAAAGGTAAACAAGAAAGAGAAATTATAAGGGACTTACTAAAGCTGAACTGTTTTGTTTACATTCCTACATGGAAAGATGATGTGTATAATTCATGAGACCTCAGTATTAGGGTAGCTGAAGGGAATATATATATGTACATATACACAGCGGTCATAGGGTGAGTTGAATATGAAGGGATGATATCTAAAAAAATAAAATCAAATTAAGGGATGAGAGAGGAATATATTGAGAGAGGGAGAAAGGGAGAGATAGAATGGGGTAAATCATCTCGCATAAAAGTGGCAAGAAGAAAAGGTTCGTTGGAAGGGAAGAGGGGGCAGGTGAGGGGAAATGAGTGAATCTTGCTCTCATCGGATTTGACCTGAGGAGGGAATAACATACACACTCAATTGGGTATCTTACCCCACAGGAAAGAAGGAGGAAGGAGATAAAAAGGGGGGACGATAGAAGGGATGGCAGATAGGGGGAGGAGGTAGTCAAAAACAAACATTTTCTAAAAGGGTCAGGGTCAAGGGAGAAAATTGAATAAAGGGAGGTAGGATAGGAAGGAGCAATATAGTTAGTCTTTCACAACATGAGTATTGTGCAAGGGTTTTACATAATGATACACATTGTACCACACTCTTTGAACTATCCTCCAACTCAAAAATTGAGTCCCCAGGAGTGGGAGAAAATGAGCAAGAAGTGACTACCTCTTTAAACATACTCTATAGGTCAACATTCCAAAACCAATATCCCATAGAACCTACTCAGGATCTGAATCTTAATGTTGTCTCAACTTCTGGAACTCTCTTCTGTCCCCCATAGTTTTGATATAAGCTATGCTTCTACTTTGTCATTGTCCTGGATGGTTTAATTCTTACCCCGGCTTCATGGCCCTCTCAATTAGGAGGGCATTTCCCTGTTTTTCTTTTCCAGTGCTCTTCATGCCTCCCCTTCTCTCCTGCCCATCAATGTATCATTCTGTATTGACCTGGAAGATGCCACTCTCTCCATTCTCGAAGATGTGTCTTTGGCTTCTAATCTCTAAAAGCCTGGTCCTTGCTCTTGATCCATTTATTTATCTCTTCCTTGTCTTAACTCGTTTGAAAGACATTCATTAGCCATCTACAGGGAATATAAATGAATTGATGTTTCTGTTCTATCTGTCTACCTCAAAGCTTCAGTATTTTATCGCAGCATTGTATATCTCCGCCCCTGTCCCTCAACCCAAACCCACATTACACTAAGATGGTCCTGAGCCAGTTTTGCTCCTCCCTCACTATGAGCCAGCTACACTAATAAAGCTATAGATTTGGATGTCTTTCTACAGGTCACCTCTAGCTTTAATTTAGGTAAAGTTCGACTTCTTCACTTTTGTCTTAAGCTATCCTAGGATTGGTCTCCCTAGTAGATATGGGACTTGGGAAAGAAAAGGAAAAACCCAGTCCTCTCCTGAGAAAAGAGAGCTGTGGTCCATATTTAGGTCCAGGCTTGAAATCTGTCTTTTTCTGGAATTTTGAGATCTAAGGCTTTATGTTAAAAGATATAACCATGTGCAGATGCAGTGAGTTCAAGCCAGGGGAAACCAATCCACAGGGAATACAGATGAACTAATGTTTCTATTCTACCTGTCTACCTCAAAGCTTCAGTATTTTGTGGCAGCATTATGTATTTTCACCCTCAAACCCAACTACATATTACATTAAAATGGTCATGGGCCGGTTTTGCTCCACCCCCACTATGAACCAGTCACACTAGTGAAGCCATAGATTTGGATGTCTTTCTACAGGTCACCTCTAGCTTTGAACTAATTTGTAAGGTGTATATGAAGGAGATATCCTGAGGTCATTGATTGTCCATGGTCAGGTTATCAATGTTTCCTAGCCCTCCAGGTTCTCCTTGGTGGCTTGTTCCTCAGGTAGTGCCCCCTCCCCCTGCCACCTTGCCATATATTTACTTAAAAGGGGATTGTATTCTAGAATACTGTCATTACAGTTTTAAAATATCAACATACCCTAACTATAAAGAAAACAAATGGACATTTCCATGAAGAGAATCATTCCCTACTGAAAGAAGGTAGAGAAAGGAGCACGAGAAAATACTGAAGCCTGCAGGTTGTGGAAAGCAGTGGATGCACAATTCAATTCAGTGGTGGTAAAAGAACACCAAAAGGAAAGGTTGTGGTACCAGGAATGAGCTTTGCTTGCTTCCACAATTTTGCCTAAGACCCTGCTGCATTCACTCTAAGCATCTATTCGTTTAGATTTTAGTCATATAGGGGCATGCAACCTTTTGTTTTTATCTGATTGTCTTTCTGATAAAATATGCAGAGAACTGCCTCATACTCAGGCATTTTCAACAGGTGTCATTCCATCCCAGTGAAATTTGTGGAGGAGCTTGGGAGCTTTAAAGATCTTTCTGTGCCTAACACTAGATGATTTTTGATAACTGTGCTAATCAAAGGAATTGATTTAGATGACATCAAAGGCCTATGCAAACAGACACAATTCCTCAACACTCTATAACCATCTCAGTCTTAATGTTTGATATATTCTGTTATCAGACCTTTTCTCTCTTGAAACTCATATGGCTTTGTAGACTGAGTAAGAAAGTATTCAGTGGAAAATTCCATTTATAGGATGGCTAATTAGCCAAGGGAATCAGTTGTAACTTTTAAATGTCCTAGGAAGTTATACATACATATATATGTACATATACATAGATATATAAAGCCATCCTATTATTAAAATAATACCTTGGCAGATCAAGAAAGACCTATTATTTTAAAGAGTTATCCAATAGACAACCCTCTTCCTTCAATCAAAGTTTCCAGGGACTCAATTAGACTCAATTACCAATCTTGAAAGGATTAAGGGCTCTCCTGTGTTAATATCAACCATAGATCTGATAGCACACAGATTAAAAAATAAATAGCAAATACTTCCTAACAAAAAAAAGCAGGAAATTCCCACCCAGGCACCTAGGTGTGTATTTATATGTTTCATTTTCAACATCCTCTGAAAGATGTATTTCCACCTGTTGCCCTTTGGATTTGCATGGCATAATGAAGGTAGATGAAAAATCAGAAGGCATTTTTCTTTAATTGGAGCTGGACATAGTTCTCCATGGCAAAAAGGAAAGATGATCATTGTCATATTGGGGGCAAAGCTTTTTAACAATTTTGTTGGCTAAGTTATCATTATTTTTCCCCCATGAAAGTAATGGCATCCTCCTTATATCAGTGACTTAGTGATTTACTTGTCCAGTGAGATCTCCTTACCTAAAGGTAATCATTTCATTCTCACAGTCTCCATTTTCCCTTTGGTAATATTGTGGCAATGTTATTCCCTTTTCTGAAAAAGATGGTGAAATGCTCTGTTACTTCTCTGCCAGAGTCTTACCTTGTTCAGACAGAAATCTCTAAAGCACAAACACCATTAAATGATTGAATCACTCGTACCACTTGTTTGTATTCCAAATGAAACTTCAGATTTGCTCAAAAGAAACAAAGCTTTTACCACTACCTATTGAGCTCTTTTTATAATTCCATAATTGTGGGCTGTTGCCATAAGTCATGTTTGAACAAGTATACAGATAGAGACTGGACCTGCGATTTCATCAGTATACCAATCATATCAGAATTGAAAACATGGTGCCTTAAAATGCAACTATTATGAACCTGAATATAATGCCAAATACAAAAGTTTCATTCTTGTTAGTTTGACTGTGTTACTTCAAAAAGGATCTTCAATATTCTATAATTCTACAAGAAGGCAAATTCCTTTAGGTCAGGGCCTCTTTTCTTCTGAGATCTGGACATGTGGGTTTGGAGCTAGCCTGGGGAGATAAGGAGAAGTCAAAGTCAGAGTGATCATGTGAGGTCTCAGTTGGGTTTAAAGCAGGTAGTTCAGTTGTGCTATTAGCCAGTCAATAGAGGGTGGGTGGAACTCGATTTCTAGGCCTGATTCAAAGCAGACCTGAATCTGTAGGTCAGCCATATTACTGCTATGACGACTGTTGCCTCTTTTTTCATCTCATCATCTACATTTCATAAGGCCACATTAAAAAGATATATATTTGCATGTCCAGAACTTCACGTACTTAGAGTAGTAGTGAGGGTTAAGCAATGGTTATAATAATTGTAGTTACAACAATCCATAAGCACCTCTCCCACAACTTTTCCCCCGTGCTCTTTAAAATACCATAATTTGTTGAGATATGCCAAGAACAAAAACTCCTAAGAGAACAAAGATACATTGGCAGTTGCATATGTGACATGTGGAATAATATGTAGGATACTCAAACTGTGATTCTTGGAGGCCTATTCGCATACAGTCTGTAACCTCTCTTGGATTATCCTGTTAGCTTCCAAGGGTCACAGTCAGGGGTAAAGAAACAGTTTGGAAGTCCATAAATCAATTCATCTATAATTTGTACCTGCCTACCTCTGTACTTTAGTTATTTTTTAAAAATTAGCATTGTATTTATTTTTTTCTTATCTCTTTTCTTTCTCCAAATGTTACAAATATGGGTCCTCTATAGAAGAAGCATACAGAAGAAATATAAAAAATGCACGAAGGAAAGAGAAGCCCTAGGAGAATGGATAGAGTGACTAAGAACCTTGGTCAATCTATTAACAGTTGGTGACTAATAATTAATAGTTTAGGGAAAATCTTTTAAGATATATTGATATCATTTCACAACCCCCTAAATATTATTATATTAATTATGCATTATTGTATTATTTATTATAAATTTGGTCAATTTTATTTAAAAAAAATTTCTGGTTATGTTTTGCTGTGGAAGAGGGGTTTGGGGGAAAAGAATTCAAGGGTACTTAAATTTTTCCTTCTTTGGCAATGGCCATCCACAAAAAACTAAAAGTTTCTCTCTCAGATTTTCCTTGAGTGCTTTGCCCAGGGCTCTCCTTCTCCCCTATAACATTCTGCCTTGTATCATATTCATGTGTGCATAAATGCTACATCTCCCGTTAGACCATAAGCTACTTATGTCAGAGATTGCCTCATTTTCCATCTTTATGTCCTCAATGCTCTGCAGAGAGTTGTTTTTTTTTAAACAAGTATAATGAAAGTGACTAGATCTGTGATTTCATTGATATAAGGAATCCATGCTTGAGGAAATGCTATCAGTGCAGTTTAACACATTGTCTACAACTTATTATAGAGCTGCCTAGAGCCCTAAGATGGTAAGTGACTTGCCCAGTGTCACAAAGTCCATATATATTATAGGCCATAATTAAACTAAAGTCTTATGATTTCAAAAGTAATTATCTCTATCAATTATGCCAATGATTCTCCAACTTTTTGGTTTTGGGACCCTCCTACATGCTTACAAACGTTTAGGACCATTCTCAAAGAGCTTTTATTTATATGAGTTGTATTTCTTGATATTTATTATATTAGCAATCAAATCACCTTGATACTATTATGAAAATAAGTGCAACCTCTTGGAATCCCTGAAAGGGTCTTGGAGACCTCCAGGAGTCTTCAGATCATACTTTGACAACTGCTGCATTTCACCTTGCTACCTCTCTATTTCCACAAGTATACCATGTAAAAACAAATTTTATCACATTTTATACTCAACTACCCTTTAAAAGCTTTAGAGTTCTTAAGATGCAGAAATTTTAACAATGGTTTATCTTATCTTCAAACCAATTGCTACCAAAGAAGAATTATGCTAAGCTGTTCCATAGACTATATCAGAGAAGTAGGATGAATGAGGTTGGAAAATTACTTAGTATTTAAATAAGTGAATAAATAAATAAATTTATTTAAATAAATAAATTTATTTAAATAAAAATTACTTAGCATATGCTAACAATTAAAAGCTGAAAGACATTATATTCTAGGATTCCAAGAACAGGGAAAATATTTTGAAGAATTCTGTGACAGAATGTCTAGAAGAAAAGAAATTAAGGGATAGCTATTAGATCTCTCTATGGCAAGGAATGGGTTTTGCTTTAATGTTGCTGACATTTGTTTCAGGACTTTTTTATTATTAAAAATAACAATAATAATCTAAAGCAAAGCTATCAAACCAAATGAAAACAGGTGTTTTCCAGAACTCAATTTCTTTGAAAAATAACTGAAAAATATGTTAAATGTAAACAGTTGCCCTTACACATTAGCATGCTTTCAATTATTATGCCTCTAATTAGGCATCTCATTTCTTTGAAAGACATCACTACACTCAGCTTTGGACCTGTTTGTGAATAGCAAGGCAGTCCCTCCTGCCTTTCTAAGAAGCAATGCTTTCATTTACTGCTTTTCCCCTTAACTTTCTTAATCCTTTATTTTAACCTTGATGAAACTCCAGATTTTCTTGCCAAAGTTTATTATAGATTTATATTTGAGATTCACTGATAGAGCCTCTAAAATCCTAACCTAATACCTGTGAATGAATCTGTAAACTGATAACAATCCAGCACCAACGTATCAATTTCTAATACTCATCCATCCTGCACTATGACTACTTCTCAGAATAAGTAAGTACAATTTTTATCTCCAGAAACTGCATGTACCCAGAAATTATAAGATAGGAAGAAAATGAAAATGTATAATTGTAGTAGCTTTCACTACATCTAGCATGAGTGTTTATTTTATCCCCTTATTTCTCATGTAAATACCAATGTTATTGTACCTGTTTCTCCTCTTTCCATCTGATTTCAGAAAATGTTTCATTCCTCTCTAATACTTACCCCCCTCTAAATGTATTCTGAACCCTAACCCTTCTTATCTTCTCTGGGTACTCATTCCCCAAATTATACACATATTAGAAATAGAATGGCTATCCATTCTCAAACATAGCCATGATCTAATTCATTTGAATGTTTTTTCCCCCACCAGTGATGCAGATTACAACTCATCCATGCTTTCCTACCCAGAGTGCCTCTTGTACATGTCTTCCCGTAAGTTCAACACAACAAGCTAGTCCAATGACCTAGAAACCTCTTTCACTTTCTCCTGAAATTACAATAACGAACATTTGGGCTGATCAGCTTTCAACTCCTGTCCCCTCTATAAGACCAACCATCTATTAACTCTTCCTCTTTTTCCTGATGATATCATTCATGCCTCTTCTTTTAAGTTTCTCATTATATATGTTGCAATGTGATCATACCCTCCATGTATCTCTCCATTGCCCTTTGTGTCATGCTCATTTTCAAATTTTACAATATCTTTACTGATGTCAAATTTACCTGTTTACTCTTGCCCATCCAGGCCATCCTTGTCCTCAGTGCCCTAGTTCCACTCACATTTTGCTCTCCAGTCTAGGTATTCACAAGGAGCATAAAAGTCCCAAATTTAATAGTTCTCAGCATCAGGTCAGTTTCGTATCTAGTCTCTCTTCACAACCCTCCTTTGTAACAATTACATAGTCTCCCTTTTCAAGGTCCTTGTCCCCAGTTCTTTGAGTCTTCAGGTGCCTATCTCCACCTGCTTACCTTAACAACATTGCCTAGGTAGTCCATGCTGCCTGATTATTCTAGCTGGCCAGAATCAGCAATTTGTACCCCATAACCACATATGAAGTATAAACCTAGCTGATCCTATCAGAGTTATTCTGCTGACTATTTCTCCCTCAACTCCTACCTAAGCTCTTGAAGGTTGTACTTGGTCTTCACACTTAGAACCTGCTCTTCATTCATTCCCTTCAACATGTTCCGAGACCCAGAAATGGCATTTGATCTATTTAGCAAACTGTCAGTTCTGGTATACAGAACTAACAAACTTGGAGCTGGAAAAGTTCTTAAAGGTCATCTGGACTGAGAACCCAGTCAATGTAGAATCTCTTTTGAACCATTCCTGAAGCTATTCATTCAACCTTTTGAATATTTCAAGTGACAGAGATGAAACTATGTTGTGAGGCAACTTATTTCCTTTTTCAGCAACTAATTATTAAAAATAGCTTCTTTATATTAAACAAAAATATATCGTACTATGACCTTCACCTATTGGTCTTAATCTTATCTTCTTTACTACACCATACTGTATTAGCAATTTTGATTTGAAGATCTTTCCCACCCATTAATAGGCCATGTGATTTGCTTACATCACAGGAAGCCTGTTACATGGTGGGAAGAGCTTCCTGAAAGCTTCCTGAAAAGGAAGTTATGTCACAGGAAATGGAGAGAGAGATAGATAGATAGAGAGAGAGAGAGAGAGAGAGAGAGAGAGAGAGAGAGAGAGAGAGAGAGAATACGGCTGCTGGTGGCTGCTAAGGGCTGCCCTCATGATTGTTAGAACTGAACAGGCTGAATTAGCTGTACTGTTAGTTTGTTTTGGGGAAGACCCCAGTAGGGGGATGAGAGAGGTTTTGGGATGATGAGTTTCCAGGCTGTGATATGGTGTTTTAAGCTCCTTTCTGTTATGATGAAGTGGGCTGACTGGCTGTGGGAGCTGAACATTTGGTTATAGGATATGATTTTCTGGTGTCTGAATAAATGTTATACTTCTTTTACCTTCTTTATGGAGAGTCTCTCATATTTTGTGATACAGAACTACATAGGCATTTTGACAATTACCATCTACATCGTTATTATTGACTTACTGTTTCAGATACAAATCTAATTTCTCCTCCATTTGATACCTTCTCAGTATTGGAATACCACTGCTATGTCCTCAAGACTTCTCTTTTCCAGACTAAACGTCTCTATTTATTTTAATCATTCCTTTCATGGCTTGGCTTCCAGATCCTTCACTCCATAGATCCTTCTGTGGATACACTTGTTGTTGTTGGGCAGAGAAAGTGGAGAAAGTTTGAACCTACGATTTAATCAGTGCATGGAAACTCCCAATGTAGAAAGCTCTGTCTACTGAAGTAGACAGATAGTCCACTTGTAGGTAGGTAATCCACCTGTAGTATAGAGTCTTGGTAAATCCTTGGGGATCACTGAAAAGTTGAGTGACTTGTCCACAGTCACATAAGACAGTATTTATTAGAAGCGAGGCTTGTCGAATCCAAGACTGGTCTTCTATCCACTCTGACATGCTGACTTTCATTTATCAATATCCTAGTTAACATAACATGCACATAACTAAACACTCCAAATATAGTCTCATCAATATGTAGGATATTAAACTTCAGTTAATGTTGCTCAAGATTACATTATGTCTTTTGACAGCCAAGGCACAATGTTTCCCCCCTCTCCCCACATTGAGTTTTCATTCTACTAATACTCATGGGTTTTTCAAACTGGTTTAGCCAGTCTTTTCCCATCCTATATTTGTACAGTTTTTTTTACCTTAATATTGATATTTTTGAGGAACTCTTTACAATTATTCTTCATTTAATTAAACTTCATTTTATTAATTTAATTCCATAATTCCAAGTGTTTGAGATCCTTTAAAATATTGATTCTGAACTTTAGACTATTGGCTCTTTCCTAGCTTTTTTGCCATCAGAATATTTAATAAGCATGACTTTAATGTTTTTATTCAAGTCCTTTATAAACATGGTGAACAGGACAGGGCTGAGTACTGAGCCTTTCATTAGATCTCTCAAGATCTTTTCTCCCAAGTTGACACCGATACATTAATCAACGATCTTTAGGCACGGTTTTTAAACTGGTTACAAATGCATGTAGATGTTTGATCATTCAGGGTAAATCTTTCCATCTTGCCCACATGGCTATCATAAGAGACTTTGTTAAGTACCTTGCTAAAATCAGTACACTATTCCTATGGCATTCTCTTGGTCCATTCATCTAGTAACCCTTTGAAAAGAGGAAATAAAGTCACTTTGTCATTACTTGTTATTCCTGAACTTATGTTGGATTTTGGATATATCGAATTATTTTTCATGTCCTCTCAAACCTTGATTACTTCCACAATCTTCCCTTTTCGAAAAGATGGAATTCCCTCCCATCTCTTGAAATTTCCTTCCTTCAATGTAGACACATAAACACACACACACACACACACACACACACACACACACACACACACACATGCACACACTTTCACTTGAAAAAGGATTGCTTACTGGGGTGGGGAATGTAGTTCTTTTGAAAACGATTTTTTTCTAGCATCTTTTGACATCATTCCTCAGTCACACAGGCCTTTTTTGCACCCTTCACTCATGATAGTCCATTTTCCATCTTCATATTTTTTCCCTGGCTGACGTCTTTGCCTGAAATGCAATCCCATCTTAATCTGGCCTTGTAGAGTCCCTGTCTCCTTTAAGATGCACCTCAGATACCACCTTCAGAATGAGACATTTCTTTCCTGATCTTCCCAACTATTGTATGTTTAGCACTTTTGTGTTATGGGTATATTAACATATACATATATCAACATACATATGTCAATGTGTGTCAACAATATGTGCAAGTTAATATGATCAATGTGTGGGGACCCATGCATATTAATACACAGGTATACATTAATATGAATAAACATACCAATATATGTGTTAGTGAATGTAGGAATATGAATAAATATATCACATATATTTGTTCATATTTGTACTACACCTTGTTCATATGTACTTATTATCTTCCCCACTAGAATGTAAGCTCATATGGAGTAGAGATTATTTGATTCTTTATACTTAGGTCCACAGCTACCCAGAGTCTAGCAGTTTTGCCTGCTGTATAGTAGATCCTCAATAAATACTTGATTGATCCTCTGACCACCTATCTATTGGGGAAGGCATTTTCCTTTCTCTTCCCCCTCTTCCTGAAGTGATGTCCCTTTTTTGTATGACCTATCCACATTCTACCTCTCCAACTCAGAACAGTTGTTGTCTCTGTATTTAAATAAATAATACTGTGCTTACAGGTAATACTTGACACTTAAGTAGGTTCACATAGACATTTGTTGTTGTTCTTGTGTTTGTCCTTAGTTCTGGAAGAGGACCATGACATCAGGGAAATGATGACATGACTTGCAGTTGACTTTGATTTGAGTGAGGCAGAGGTGTGCAAGGTCACCAGCCTCACTTTCTCCTCCAGAGCCATCTGGGTCCAGTGGCCTGATATTCACCAGGACCACTGGAGATGGCCCAGGATTCATTGGGAGACCCTGGGCCTTCTAGGTTAAGACCTTTTCAGGTTCTCACTTTGAGTGAGGTAACACCCATTCAGTGAATAGGCCTCTTTAAGAAGTTAATCAAGGGATGGACCCTTTAACCAAAAACTCAAAAAAAAGAAAATCAAACTGGGAGGGAAAGACCCTTGGGGTTCCTGCTCAAAAGAGAACTAGAAAGAACATTAAATATCTAGTCTCACTCACTTGTCATTAGAAAAGAGAGAACCAAAAACCAGAAAAATGAAATGACTTGCCCAGGCCCCCACAGGTAATACTGTGGAGAGTCAGACTCCGAACCTCAGTCGTCTGACTTCAAAATCTATGTTCTTTCCATATAGCTTTGGATACTTCTTCTAATGAGCATACAATGTTGGCCATTTAACAGGTGCCTGTCGGTTGATTGTTCCCTTTTCCAAGTATAAAAGTTCCAACATAACGAGCTTCATCCGTAGCACTCTCTTCCAGATCCTATTTTTATTTTCTTCATCCATGTTGGAAAAGTAGAAAAACACATTTCATTTGATTCAGGAAAAGAATATATTAATGTCACTTGGTTTCATTAAAATGTTAATGTTCCTTTTTTTCCAATTCCCTGCATAGTATGCAGAGCACACATAGAGACCTTTCCTTAAGGAATGGACAAACTGACAAGCAAATACCCACACAGGATTTGAGGTTATCAGCATGTGTTGATCTTTCCTTTTTAGCAAAATAAAATGTTGGGGCCAGCACCATACAGTATGTCAATACCAGGAAAGAAAATAAATGTTAAAACAAGCTAAATAATTGCCTAACAGTAGTTGTACTAATGACCATAAACTTCTTCTATGCTAATTTTTCTCTACACTTTTAATTACAGATCAATAATACTTTGCAGTTGACATTTAAAAATGCTGAACCACATGTAGGAACACAGTCTGAATGGAAATATACAATGTGGTACTGAATTTGCCAAATCAATAAACTTTGCCATTTAACAAACAGTAGCATGTAAACAGTCACCAAGATTAGCAAGCGTAAAAGACTGCACTTCAAGTGCTTAATTATTGTTTAATAACATTAAGCTTCACTTCATTGACAGAATCCTGCTGCTGTACAAACCAGGGCCCTTATTGTGTGACTATTTTGTTTATGCAGGCAGGCCTGCTTCTTCAAATGTGCACAGCCTAGCTGTTGCTCTTGAATCCAAGCTGAGCAAAGGAGACAGGCTTTAAAAAAAAAGAGCAGGATTTTAAAAGATTAAATGCAAAATAAAGGCCCATAAATGGACAGTCTGCAGATTTTAGTTGGTCCTGCTTAGTTAAAAGAAATTCCTTTTTAAAAAATTCAATGGTCTGCCCAATGAATGTTATAAATAGAATCATGAAGGCCTCCTATTAAGATATGCCATTTTTAAACTGTCCTCTCAAGTGTATATCAATATTATCTCAATGATTCAGTTGGAATGTAAGGGGTAGATTCAATAAAAAAGCCATCTACCTTGCATGTAGAAGAAAAAACTCTTTTAAAAGCAGACTCAGAAAATCTGTTTTTCTAGAGACCTATGGAGTGGCTAATAAAAATAACAATGATGATGATAAGCAATATAGTTTTTAAGCATCTTACAAATAATTTTTATTTAAATAAGGGGGGAAAAAGTAGCTTGTCTTTCCCTGAGCAGCTGGTAGATATAGCGCACAAATGTTGAAGGTTTCCTATCTATATTCAGAGAATGAGCTGTTTTTCAAATACCCAATACTTAAAAATTCTAACAGGAAGTGAGTGTATCGGTGCCTCTTTTAAAACCATTAATCAGGAATCAATGACAGCTCCTTTGACTCATCAGCTTCTTTGTGATTAATAACTCACAGACAAAACAGCAAAGAGCAGGTGAGGAAAAACATCCTGAAAAAGGTTTGGTGTGAGTTCTGGATACGATAATTTGACCTGAGAGTTTTATAAACAAAACTGAGGAGAAGAAAAGAAACATTTTTGAAAAAGATCAGAACTGCCTAAATCCCTGTAAATTAAGTCTCATGAAGAATGGTAATAAAACCACTGAATTCAGACTCTACAAACTCATTCTCTGTCAAACTATATAAGGAAAGGGTGTAGGAGGTAAAAGCAATTGGTGCCAAAAAACTTGATTTGAATCCTAGTTTTTCTACCTGACATCTCACCTCAGGTAAACAATGTTATCTCTCTGAGACTCAGTTTTATCAGTAAAATGATGGAAATGTATTAGATGATCTTTAATTTCCCTTCCAGCTCTTGATCTTACAAAAATGAAATAGGGAAAAATGACTGAATCTAATCAAATATATGTAAAAAAAATCCACATTGGAAGCAACATCATTTTACAGGGATTGACTTTCAAAATATCACCAAAAATGGAAAGACTCTCACCATCTATCACCATTGAAAAGATCATAGATGATATTTCTTCTGAGACATACTAACTTGCGGGACCTTGGGCAAATTTCTTCACCTGGTACTCCAAGGATGAAAGTTATAGAACAGTTGCATCAGCAGAAGGATTTTTTTTCCATTTGGAAGTTCCTACACTAGTAAATGCCAGGTCTGGAAAAAAAGAAATGAAAAAATATGAAGAATACAAAGAGAGATTAGAATGCTTACCTAAAATGATAGAGTGAAGAAATTGAACAATTACATACCATGTGATAATAATGATAACTATTATTATTAAAGTCACCACATCCGGAAAAACACACAGAAGAAAAAGAATATAAATTCATAAAGGAAAAAGCAAATACATATGACATTTTTGTTACTTCTTTAAAAGGCTATTGATCAAAGGTAATTTTTGGTAATTATTTTTCTTAATTGTTAAGTATTTTTTCCCTCCCAGTTGAATAAAGAAAAGGAAAAACCAAGTCTATATAACAAGTTATATGTACTTAAGCAAAACAAATTCCCTTACTAGCCATATCCTTAGCATTATCTTACTAAAGGTAACATAATTTTGCAAAAAAAAATTCAAGGTTTCATTCATTTTATTAGTGTATTTCAATATTTTTAGAGGGTTTGTTTGTATTTGTTTATGATATAACTTAACATAGTCATTGCTAAAATTCCACACAAGGGAATAAGAACTATCAGGATTCAGAATTAGACACTATTTCAACTCTTCAGTATGTTTTCCGTTTCAATGACCTCCTGCTTTAATTATATTAGCTAATAAGTTTTCTAATATACATAATGTAACTCCATCTTCGAAGTGGGATTTGGGTAACTATTTTGTTGGATAGTAGCAAAATAAGAATGGTCTGAGGAGTGTTTAAAATAGAGGGCAATGGTTTGCTTACAGGAATAATATTCATTCATTCACTCATGGAACATTTACTGAGCTTCTGATTTAGGGTTCTGAACACTTCTTTATTATTGAATCTTTTAAAATGTATAGTTAAACTCAGATTTGCAGCTTAGGTCATCTTGGTTGCATCTTGAGCTACATTTCTCTTTGGAAAACATTATTTCATTACCTCCTGTGTTTTCTGGTAAGTGTAGAATAATTTATGCTATTCAAATTTACTTTCTTATATACTACATGTCTTGGAGTCTGCTGCCTTTTTGCTTTTCTAGAGAAGATCTATGGATTCCTTCAACTTGCACCTTGTTTTCTGTGTCTCAGAAGTTCTGGGCAGTACTCTTATACTAGTTTTTACATTATGGTGCTCGAGTATTTTTGATTTGATGTGTTTCTCTATTCTGCCAGTTATTTCTGCTGTGCAGGCCATGAATTCTGCTCTCACATTTCTCAATTCTCTTTTAAACCACTCAGGAACCAGGATGCTGTTGTTCCATGTTCTCACATTTCGTAGGGTTCTTTGCTCCATCAAATGTTGAATCATTTTTCTTTGTTTTGCAGTATTTATTAATAGCGGACTGAACTTATTTACTAGATCTGCTTTTACACTTTTTTCCTATTTATTTATCTGCTGTGCTCAAGGTCTTTGAATTTTCCTTCCCCCTAAAACTTTGGTAATTTCATTTGTTTTCCCCTTATTTTTTCCTATTGTTCACTTTCTGATACCCTCCCCATGATGGTAGTTTCCCTGGGGCCTGGATCTCAAAGTGTCTTAGCCTCTTCCCATGGGCAATTCATGGTTTACCTGGCTAGGTCTCTGCCCCATGTGACTTTTAGGGGGACAGAACTGGCCCAAGCTGGATACTAGGCTCTTTTTCAGCCTCCCACATGTGATGATCCTCTCCCTCTGTTCCTTGGTTCTCTGGCCCAGTTGGATAGAGCACTACCACACTGCTGGCATAACAGTCTAGGCATATTTCTGGTGTTTGGATTGCCATAGAATGGGGAGGAAGTGGAGGTCAGAGTGCAGAGCTGTACTCTAACACAAGCTCAGACAGGTGTCCTAACCCATTCCTTGGGTTCTGCTCTGCTACAAAGTTCTGTTATAGCAGAGAATGTCACAGTGGCCCTGGCTATAACAGCCTTGACTTTGGAAGGGAGTGGATGGGTGGGAAAAGGGTTAGTAAGCCTATGGTTGGGTTAGCAGGTGTATCCATTTTGCTGCTGGAAGTATGGTATGCAGTGATAGAGGGGGTGGTGAAAAAAAATAAGTTAGGTGCTAGTTCATGGAATTTTTATCATGGAGATAACTGGAATTTCTTTATCTCTGGCATATGATTTCTATTTTGGAGAGGTTTTAGTGCTTGTGAAATACCATGAGGTATTTTACATTTTCTTCCACTTTTTTTATTCTTTTGAATTTGTTTGATTGATTCTTGATGTCTCATAAAGTCTTCAGCTTTCATCTGCCCAATTCTAAATTTTAAGGTGTTGTTTTCCTTAATTAGCTTTTGTACTGTCTTTTCCATTCAGCCAATAATACTCTTTAAGGAGTTGTTTTTTTCAGTGGATTTTTGTATCTCCTTTTCCACTCAGCCAATTCTACTTTTTAAGCAGTTTTCCAAGCTGTCAACTCTTTTTCCCCCCCATAATTCTCTTGCATCACTCTCATTTCTTTTCCCATTTTTTTCTTCTACTTATATGATTTTTAAGTTCCTTTTTGAGGTCTTCCACTAATTCTTTCTTGAGATGACTTCCTGTTTTTCTTTGGGGTTTTGCCCATGGGGGTTTTTACAGTGTTGTCCTCTTCTGAGTTTTTTTTTTTTCTTGGTCTTCCCTTTCATCACAATAACTTTCTATGGTCAGATTCTTTTGTTGTTCTTGTTGTCTGCTCATCTTGTTTTCAGCCTTTTTCTTTCTTTTAAATTTGATCTCTGCTGCCAGGGTGAAGGGGGCTTTGTCTTAGGCTTCTTGTGCCAGTGGCTGCAGGCCTTGGCTGTCTACCCGGTACTGCACTGATGTTGCTCTGAGGCCTCTGGAGGACCCTTTTGTCTGGTGCTGTGCTGAGGAGGTGGGGTGGGGGATGGCTGGAGGCTGTAGCGGTCTGGCAGCTTACTTGGTGGTGAGCTGGGGTCCTAGTGGTGGAATCTGGTGTGTGTTGAGTCCTGGTGGAGTGTTTCTGCATTTCCTTAGGGCTACACTGAAGTACCAGGAGGTCTGGCCCCTGCAGGATGCCTGTTTGCCCCAGGGCTACACTGAAACACGTTGTGGTTCTCTGAGCTGCAGTCTGCTGGTTCCCCTGGCTATGCTAAGGCACATGGCCGGTCTTGGTGTTGGTGTTTGCCTGCTCCACCACATTGGGGCTCAGGATCTCCTGCTGATTTGCTGAGGAGGAGCTTGCTACTGGTTTGCTGGGACACTTCCTGTCCAGAATGTGCTCCCCTTTTGCCTGAGAGAAACAGACATTTCTTGGCTATCTTCCAAGTTTCTTGGGCTAAAAGATTGCTTCACTCCATCTTTTTTTTTCTGGTTCTGCTGTTCCAGAATTTGTTTGGGGGCATTATTTTATGATTGTTTGGAGGTGAATATGGGATAATTACAACTTACTTTGTCATCTTGGCTCCTGGAAGTTTTTGATAGCATACCTCTCCCTTTCCCTCTCCCACTCCCCCTCCTTCCTTCCACTCCTTCCTCCCCCTCCTCCTTTCCCTCTCCTCTCAGTGTTCTGCTCAAAGGAAGGTACATTTCCATGACTGAAGGTTGCCTCCTTAAATTCAGGTTTTCTGGCTAGATTTCTTTCTCAAAAAACCAAGCCTTAAACCCAATTCACTCTGGAGCTCATAGATTGGACAATAGGTTCTTGCCCTCCTAGCACAGAGTGTATAGAAATACAATTGTAACTGTTTCCGTTTTGGCCAGGAACCCTGAGTGTCTTCCCCTTACAGTGATTGTTTTTCTGAGTTTTGATTAAAGGGGCCATCCCTTGATTTACTTTTCAAAGAGGCCTATTCACTGGATGGGTATTATCCCACTCCAAATGAGGACCTGAAAAAACCCTAGCCTGAAAGGGCCAGGTTCTCCCAATGCATCCTGGTCCACCTCCAGTCATTCTGGTGAATATCATGTCCCTGGATCCAGATGGCTCTGGAGGAGAAAGTGAGGCTGGTGACCTTGCACAGCCCTTCCTCACTCAAATCAAAGTCAGCTGCAAGTCAGGTCATCATTTCCCTGATGTCATGGTCCTCTTTGAGAATGAAGTACAAACACAACAATTAATAGAGGCTAACAATTTTTAGTGAGGGTTGAACAAGATTGTCTCTAATGTCTCTAAAAAAAAATTTGATTTGATAATTCTGTGACTATTTTCTCTATGTAAAAATAGTGAGAAGTTAATGTAGCATAAGGGGGAAAAAGACTGAATTACAAATGCAGAGACATGAAATATAATGATTGTCACTTACCATCTTTGTCCTTTGGGTACATTAATCACTCTCTCTGAATCTTGGTTTTCTCGAATGTCAAATGAAGGGGTTGGATTTAATGTTCTCTAAGGTCCCTTACAGCTCTGATGGCCTGTTTCATACCTAGATGACCAAATTAGGTTACCACTCCTCCTGCATAAACAATCCCCTCCCCCAAACAGGAAGGTCAAAATGGGTCAGGGTTCTTTAAACTCACTATGTACCTCTCTGCTTCTGAGCTTTGACTTAGAATGTTCCCCATGTGTGTAAACCACTCCCGCACCCCAAAATCTAGTCAAATCAAACTCATAGAATCTATGTAAAGGCAAGACCTACCCCAAATCCTCCTTTCTCTGTGAAGCCCTTATTTTACCATAGGACAATAAAGTGATCTCTCATTTGTGAACTCCTAGAGAAACTGTTACCTCCAATAAAGTATTTGGCAATTAATAATCTGTTTCCTTGTGATTATTGTTCTACAATTGTCTTGAACTAATCTTTGAAAATATTCCATCGTTATTCAATTTTTTCAGTAGTTTATATCATGTCATCCCTGAGATATAAGTAGGTCAAGGAAATCAGGATTTTGCCCCAGGTACTCAAAGAAAGAAGGTGTGATGATGGTACTTTCTCTCTTTCATCAGAATAAAAGTAATTAAAGATTAATAATTAGGGAACTTCCTAATTTGGCTCTTGTCTACTCTGCCTCTCCAAATGACACTTTTCTTAGAAATGGCCTACAGATGCCTTGGGGTCCCTTCCAACTGGCCTTGGGACCTGGGGTCCCTCCACAGTGCCCAACTAAATTTCTATTAAAAATATTGACTTGAGGTCATGTTTCATATGGCCTGCTCTAGGAATCTTTTGAGAAGTCTGCCCCAGGAGGCAAAATTACTACTTAGGTTTCTGTGACTAGAGGTTAGGGAAGATATTTTATACTTCCTTTTATCACCTCTAGTGTCTTAACCATAGTATAGTCTCAATAAATACCAGTTGATTTATTGATTTCCAAGCTATGAGTGAAACTCTCTGACTTTCTATTAGATATTCTCTCACCAACATGCCTCAAACTAGTAGTTTATATCAGCATAACACTTATATTCAATTGTCCTCATAAAATGCATCAAATTTAACTTTACTAGAGAGATGTGAGCAAAGAGATGAGTCATGCCTGTAAAGGATTTTCTTCGAATAAACAAACGAATATCATGTGAATTAAGATGCTGAGCTCATGGAAGGTACTTAATCAACACTTGATGATGGGGTGATTGATGCTGGAAAATGTCGGTTGGGGCTCTCTGGAATTTTTCATCAGTATTCTAGGAAGCAAAGGGGCTTGCACATGAATCGGGAAAGAATCTCCATTTCCCAAAGACTGGCGTTTTCTAATTACATATTAAGCTAAAAATGTGTCATAGAAAATATCCAACTCAACTTTTAACAACTGATTGAAATTCCAAATCTAAATGTTTCTGTCTGAATCCCCAAATAGTAAAGCCATCTCATAAGAATATAGTCCTCTAAGATGATCTGAATCTATTTTGAATAAATAGACATGAATTTCTTGACTTTTCTAGTTCTTATGATTTACTTAAGTTCCGATTGCATTAACAATGGCTAATGAAAGGTGATTCAGAATGGTGCCAATTAACTTCAAACAGAAACTTCCTTTGGAACCTGAAAAGGTGCTTTGTGTCTCGAATTTATTTTTACATAAGGTCATAGATTTCAAGCTGGAGGGTACCTCAAAGGGAGCTTGCACAATGTGAAGAACACTAGTTATTGAGTTAGAGGGTTCAAAAAACTCTCCCTGATGCTGTAATCAAAGGACCTAGGTTCAAACCTTACCCCCATCCTGACATTTCCAATTGTGTGACCCTGGGCAAGCCTTGATTCAAGCCTAGGCTCTCTGACACTAAATCCATCTTTCTTCCTCTGTACCCCTGGCATTACTCCTAACTCTCCTCAGAAATTCTAATGAGCCTTTCGTAGTGTTCATAGTTCACTGAGATTTAGGGAATATCCTCTTACAGAATTAATATGGCTTACAGATCAATGAGAACATTAAGTAAATTCCTAATAGTTAAAATATGGAAAAGGTGTTAAAATAAAATGTAAATGATAATGTAAATACAATCACATACATATGTATTTATGTATCTATCTATGAAGGAGAGAAAGAGAAAGAGAGAGATGCAAAGAGAGACAAAGACAGAGAGACGATAGGGGCCTATTTTTAAAGTCTTGAAGTCCTGGATTCAAATCTTGACTCAGATACATGCCATTTGTATTATAAGTTGCAGAACAGGTGTTGATCCACATAGTATAAGGTATTTCCTCATTGGGAGCTGCCTAAATAAATGAAGCTGCAGGTCTAATGAAGGTATAGCTGTATGTCAAATATAGATATAGATTAATAAAAATAACTACATCAGAAATGGAATAATCTTACTTAATCTGGAACCATATTAGATCCTCAATATACAATACTACAGAAAAATTATTTGGGTGGTATTTTAATTAATTTTCCAAGTAAAAAAACCTAGTAAATTAAAGGCTCCTTTGACCTATAAAATCATATAAATCAGGGCTGTCCAAAATTCAGCCCAGGGATTTATGTGGCCTGCCTGCAAGCATAGAAATTTACATAAATGCTTTAGTAAGTGAAGCCGAGCTACTGCAGAGCTCTTACTAAAATGGCAAATCAGAATATATTGTCTATTGTTTCAATAAAAACCTAAGGTTAGACAGTCCTGATATAAATCAATGAGAAACAGGAATACCTTGAAAATTATATTTATTGTGATCGATCCATTACATCCTTCACTAAATCCAATATGATTGATTAGAATTCAATCTTCTTGGGAACAGAGATTCTTTCATTCACTTTCTGATAAATAGGAGACTTATTAAATATTAATTGATAAATTGTTGATAATGTAACAATAATGTAGAATAGTTATAACCCTGGAGTCTTGAAGGGTATGCCAATAAGATATAAGCTCTGTCAGTCCTACCAAGCTAGAAACTTTTCATATAGAAGCCCAATGATTCTCTTTATGTATTTCATCCAAGCATTAGCCTAGATGAGTTTTTTTCCTTTTTTTTCCAAGGCAATCAGGGTTAAGTGACTTACCCAGGGTCACACAGCTTGTACAGATGAGTTTTCAACACAGTCTCTTCCCCAGAAGATTGAGCACCAGGTGACAAATCCTGTAGTTATAAAGTTGACTAAGATGTTCTGCTGAAAGTCATATGATATAATTAAAAGGTGCTTAGATTTGGGGTCCAATGTGGGTTTGAATCCTAAATGAATTAAATTAAAACCTTTACTAGCTACGTGACCATGGCTAAATAACAGCCTCCTGAACCTTAGTATCTTCATCTCTAAAATAGGCACAATAATATTTGTGCTACTTAAATCACAGGGTTGATTTGAGGCAAGTTTTTATAATCCTCAAAGTGGTATATGAATATGAGTTACAATTAATAGTAATGCTAAAGTGTTAGTTGATTGTGATTCTTGGTTGAGGGAATACCCAAACAAATGAAATTATAGGTCATTCACACACACACACACACACACACACACACGCACTCCTTCCTTCTCAAAGAGGACCAAAATGAATTACAAAGGACAATTGTCCAATTGTGGCTGATCAGACAATACAAACTCAGAAGGCTCTACCACAGGTCAGGTACCAATAGTCCACATGAACATTTGGAGTAGAGAGGGCTCTAAATTTGTGCATCTCATATTTCTTTTGAGCTACTGCGATTCTGCTTTACTCATAGAGCCCAGCACCTTCTTTAATGTGGGCATGCCATGCTGGGCAGTCCTTTGCCAGTGTCCCCCATATTACACCATCTAGTCCAAAATTCTTCAGAGAGACCCTGCGAGTGTCTGTGTATCATTCCTTCTGACCCCCATGTGAGTAATTGCATTGTGTGAGTTCTCCATAAAATACTCTTTTAAGCAAACATATGTTTGTCATTCAAACGATGTGGCTAGCCTATTAGAGTTGCACTCTCTGCAGTAGAGTTTGAATGCTTGGCCATTCAGTTCGAGAAAAGTTATTAGTGTTTGGTACCTTAATTTGTCAGGTAATCTTCAAAATCTTCCTAAGACAATTCAAATGGAAGCAATTAAGTTTCCTGGCATGGCACTAGTAGACTGTCCAGCTTTCACAGGCATACAACAAAGAGGTAAGTGCAACAGCCCTGTAGATCTTCAGTTTGATTTTCAATCTAACACCTCTTCTTTCCCACACTTTCCTTTGGAGCCTGCCAAACACTGAGCTAAGCTTTGGCAATGTGTGCTGGCTGATGGAGCAACCGTGCTTTCTTGGTGTTCAGTTTTTGGTAAAAATTAGCAGAAGCAGCAGAGAACTGACCCTACTTTGTTGCATCTCAGCCTCAGAGGCTGCACTGAGTATAAATCATCTGAAAACAAAAACCAAAAAACAAACAAAAAAAATCATTCACCAACTCTCTCTCCGCTTTAGTCTTGGCTTGCAGCCTTTTCAAGTTAAATAATTTACCTTCCATGCAGTAGCTGATCTTGATGCTGTTTTCATCCTTGTTGAAGGTGTCTGATAACATTGCTGAAAATATCATGCTAAAAAGCATAGGAGAAAGCACACATCTTTGCTTCACTCCACTGGTGACCAGAAAAGTGTGAGAGCATTGTCCATTATTTGGAACCTGTACAAGCATGCTGTAATGAACGTAACATACAATACTGATGAACATCTCTGGGCAACAAAATTTTGGCATGATTTTCCACAGGCTCTCATACTGACAGCATCAAAGGCCTTGGTCAGATTGATGAACATTGTACACAGACCTCTGTTCTGCTCCTGGGATTTCTTTTGGAATAGTTGGACAACAAACACCATATCGACTGCTCCTTGGCCTTTTCTGAAGCCACACTGACTCTCAGGTAGATGACCATCTTCCACATGAAGGATCAGCCTATTAAGGAGAACTCTGGCAAGAATCTTGCCAGCAATGACTAAGAGAACCCCCGTGATTGTCACAGGATAATCTATTTCTTTTACCTTTATGGTGATGGATAAACTCCTGGGGGATAAGCTTCTCTTGCCATATAAGTCCCTGCCTTGTAAATCTCAGCTGGAATAGAATCAGCACCAGGCACTTTGCCACATGAGAAAAGCCTAATGGCATTCAAAACCTCTTCTCCAGGTGGAAATTTTGGCTAGAAAGGGTTTGACTTCAACCTGAGGTATTTGGTCAGTGGCTTCAGCATTGATTGATGATGGTGTGTTGAAAGTGCTATGGAAATGTTCAGTCCGTTTCTCCAGGATCATGTCCTTATCGTTAATCAGTGTAGTTCTCTCAGTACTAATTAGTGCACTGAGATGCACCATATGTCTTTGGCCAAAAAATAGCCGTCAGTGCAACAAAAAGCACTTTGGATTGTTATTATCAGTGTAAGACTGAATTTCACCTGCCTTATTCCTGAGCCAAGAATCCTGCATCTCTCTAAGCTTCACTTGCACTTTACTTTTGATGGAGTTACATGCTGCATTCTTAGAGACAGATAAATTATCCTACTGGTTAACCTGTGGAGCTATCTTTGTTTAGTAGCTTCTGAATTTCCCCAACATTTGTTAAACTAATTTTGATGTTTGCAAGTGTTCTAGCCCAGATGAGTAAATGCAGTGTTGCCCACCAAATCTCTGAAACCTGTCCACTTCTTTTTCGTTCCACTGTTGCCAACTGTGTGTCAGCTCAGCCTTCCCTCCAAGTTGGTAGTAAACTGTTCTCACTGGGAGAAACAGAGAAGCATTCTAATCTGTTGACATTAAGCCTTCTGGTTGTCTTCTCCTCTTGGGGTCACTTTTGTTGAATGCAAATATTTAGCTCAGAGATGATAAGTCTATGATTGGTTCAGAGCTTTGTGCCACACATCGCCTTTGTCACTCTCACATGCTGTCTGTCTCTTCTCGTTACAATAATACAGTCTATTAAATGCCAACGTTTGCTGTGAGGGTACATCCATAAAGTTTTATTGCATTTAGGTAAATGGAAGATGATGTTGGCAACGAAAAGGTCATGAAATGCACAAGTCTTCAGTAGTAAGTGAATGTTGCTGTTGCTGTTTCCTATTCCTTTCCTGCCAAGGACTACCTGCCGTGTTTGGTAATCTGTGCCTACTCTGGCATTAAAGTCACCCAGAATTATAAGCTTGTCCTCTTTCTGCACATTGATGATGAGGGTCTCCAGGTCTTCATAAAATTTTTCTTTGACCACATCAGGGTTCATCACAGTGGGAGTATACACACTGATGATAATGGCATGGCACTTTCCTGCAAGTGGCAATCACATTGTCATGAGTCTGTCATTCACTTCTTTTGGTAGGCATACAAGCTTGTTGACTAGATTAGTTTTGATTGAAAAACCTATGCCACATTCATGGGATTCCCCTTCACTGTGGCCACTCCAGAAAAACATATATCAAGCTTTGCCTTTGGTAAGTTGGCCTTCATTTGGCAGCCTTGTTTCACTTAGGGCTGCTATTTGGCTATGATACTTTCTGAGTTCTCTCACAAGAGCTGTTCGTCTTTGAGCTCTATTGGATTTCATTTCTATAAGCCTGCACACATTCCATCTACCAATAGTGAGTGGAATCATTTTGCAAAAGTTTTTGTATATTTTTTTTGTTTCAACGGCAAGGTAGGATCCCTGTTTGCTGTAGTAAGCAGGCCAGGGTTGGGTGAAGCAAACAATTTTTAGGACACCTTTTCTAGCCCTTTCCTCATTCTAGGAGGTGAATAGTATAGTCCTTTAAAAAGGCTGCTCGGCCACCCAGGGGGCTGCTGAATCTCACTGCTGCTTCAGTCTAGCGAGAAGACAACCCTATGGTCCCAGCCGCCTGTATGCAGGGTCATGACTACAGCTCCCAATGTAGTCTCACTTGCTGCTTTGTAACTTGACTATTGCCGCATGCCTTTGAGGTAGGTAAAAATGGTATGGGTGATGTCTTTTTGACTCATACATAAATTGGATTTAAGTGATGCTGAACTGGGCAAAATCATTGGCCTCACTCTCTCTTCCAGAATCATTAGAGTCCAGTGGCATGACAAAGTCAGTATGACTGGTGATAGCTCAGGATGCACTGAATGACCTTTGTGTCTTCAATGTCTAACCAAGCTCTAAGCACTCCACAGTGCCTGCTTCAGGTGCCTTCATAGCCATTGGAACAAACTATTCTCAACCACTCATTCCACTGGGAGAAGTCTTCACATGCTTGGAGTAGACACCACTTAATTCACTAAAGTGTTTAAGACCCCTCAGTTCCCCTCAATTTGGTTTAGCCCATCTGCCAAAATGGTTTATTGGTATGTGACTGCTATGCATGTAACAGGTGAGAATTGAATGAATCCAGTGGACACTGAAGTGGAAGGAAGACCTGAAAAGGGCTTGGCAGCCTTCACAGCAGAGGTACTAGTCTTCCCTGAACACATACTGTACTATATATACAATATATACACACATATGTATATATATATATATATACACACACACACATGTATGTATACATAAATACAGAGAGAGAGAGAGAAAGAGAGAGAGAGAGAGAGAGAGAGAGAGAGAGAGAGAGAGAGGGAGGGAGGGAGAAGTAACCAGATAACTCAGTTATTTTGAGATCAGTTTATCAGTATCTGAGAAATATAAGAAGGTATGAGGATTTACTGAATTGATTAGAGCTATAATTCTGTGTCATATCCCAAACCTCCTAAGTCAGTATGGCTGTTGGCAACTTAGCGGCTTCTCTCCTAAGGCCTGTACTAGTATCTAATTGTACTGAGTTGTGGAGAATTCAGAAGTGGCTATAGTAAATCAATACCAGATCAATTACAAAGTGTTGTGCATTAATCTATCTGTTCATTCATCTTCTCAACCAAATTTGCTTCCTTACTTTTAATGGTATGAGTATGCATGCGAAAATTAGTTGGTACTTTAGGTAATAATCTACTGTAATAATAATGAATGCATAAAATGGGCCATCAAAAAATGTCCAAAGCGACCATTTGGATGATTTAACTTGTAAAGGAACAGTAGTAGAAGAAGATGGATGTAGTATATTATTATAAATAATTAATTATATGTAGAAGGCTAATAAAATATGATGCCATTTCTTTTTGAAAGCATTAAGCATAGTCACAATAATGTTAAAGCCCATCAGCATGAAATATACAAAAGGTTATTTGTTAAGTAATTTTCCTTAGCGAAATTGCTAACATTGATAACAGGTAGTTTAGTATATTGATTGGATAGAAGTATCATCAAAGAGTGTAAAAATGGTGAGGGATATCAATCCTCATGCTGCAGGGAATGAATTTATCATCATATAGGGTCAGGAAGAAATTTCCCCCATGGTGCACCATGCCATTTTCAGAAATATCCAGCATACATCACTGTCAGAGACAAATGCCCAACTAGATGGCTTATGACAACATTGGTTGTGCTCTTATATGTTCTTGTAAGAAAAGGCATTATCTGGAGATTATAGAGATAAATATATGGGTGTTGTATCCAAAGTGGTACAGGTCAGGATGGGGAAAGGTTTGCAGACCTTGGCAAGGACAATTTCAGCTTCATCAGTGGAGTGGATTTCCTTTCTCCTTGAAACTAAGTTTTGTATAGAGATACTTCTGAATTCACAACTGACGTATGTGGGCCATAAGAAATCTTTTCTATCTGTTGGTCCTCTCTTTGCCATTCTCTGTGACTTCGTCATTTTCATGAAGATCCAGTAGCTAATTTACAAATATGTGTGACACCATGTGGAGTTTGGCGTGACCTAGTGTGCAGGTCAGACTTTTTCTTTATTAAAAAAATAATAGTTTTGATCCACAATAGCCAATCAGGTTGGTCTTTATACTGATGCCATGCTTTCAGTTTTCCTCAGTCTTCTGCTTCAACAGCTGTTAATGGGCAGCACGTATTAGGAACGCAATTAATGCTTGATACTTGATTATCGATGATGCTTCATTCTCATCCTGCTCCTACTTAAAGAAACCCAGAATCAAGATGTCAATTCTGGAAAAAAGAACCTTGATGAAGTGTTGGACCGCAGGTGTCATCTAATCCAACTTAAATAGAAGTGCCCTCCAAAATGTTCCCAACAGGTATTAATTCATTCTCCACTTTAAGACTTCTAATGATGGGCAATTCCCTGCTTCTCAAAGCAATATGTTCTACCGGTGGAGAGTTCTAATTTGTAGGAAATTATTTCCTATGTCAAGCCAAAAATCTATTTATCTGAAATTACCAGGTGTTGTCCCTAGTTCTGTCCTCTGAGGCCAAGTAAAACAAATATAAATAACTTCCACATGACAGGCCTTCAGATACTTGGAGACAACTATCATGTCCCATGCTGCCTTCTTTGCCTCAGGGTGACCATATCCTTTACCTTCACCTGATTCGTATGTGGCATAGTTTCCAATGTACTCACCACTTTAATCACCTTCACCTACCATACTTCAGTTGGTGAGTGTCTTTCCTAAAATATCGTGCCCCCAAATGACTAAAATAATCCAGAATGTTCTGACTAAGGCAGAGTATAGTGGGTCAATGACTTCTTTTGTTCTGTATATTAAGCTTTGATTTGTATTGCCTCAGATTTCATTCACTCTTTAAAGGATTGGTTCAAACTGAGCCTGCAGTCAATTAAAATAAATTTCAACTTCTTAGATTCTGTCTAGCCCTTCCAAAATTTGTGGATGTCTTCTGCCATCCCATACATTAGTTATTCCTTCCTTCTTTGTGTCATCCCACAATAAAAAATATGATTCCTATACCTTTATCTAAGTCATTGATAATAATGTTGATCAGAATCAGGTCAAGGACTGATCCTAAGGGCACTCTACTGGTAACTTCTCTCCAAGTTGACACCAGTCCATTAATCATTCCTGTTCTTGCCCAATCATTCAACCAGATGTGATTCTGCATAACCATTATCAGCCAGCCTTAATACCTCTGTCTTTTTCACAAGGATATCAATATCCTGCAGAAATCTAGGTAGACTGTGTCTATGTCAGCGTTCTGACATAGCAGCTTTGTTATGAATTTGGTGTGGCATGACCTTTTAAACAGCTAGGTTTCTGGTGCAGTGAACAGAGCATTGGACCCAGAGTCAAGAAGACTTGAATTCAAATCTTGTATTAGACACTTACTAGCTATGTGATCCCTGAGCAAGTGACTTAACCTCTTTCAGCCTCAGTTTCCTCATCTGTAAAATGAGGATAATAACAGCTACTACCTCATATTGTTGTTTTTGAGGATTAAATGAGATAATATTCAAAAATGTTTTGTAAACCTTAAAGGGCTACGAAAATGCTAGTTATTGTTATTAATTTGATAAACTGACATGGTTTGATGTGCCATAATGGTTCTTAGTGTTCACTGTGTCCCTGCTCTCATCTCTAACTAGCTCTCTTAAACATAAAACTGAGAGGTAACTGAGGTCTACCTGTTGTGACCAATGAAGTTCAGGATTGGGAGTAATCATTTCTGATACATTCAACATGTAATTTGACACTAATTTAGGGTAAACTATTTTTTTCTCATAAAACTCTGACTCTGGAATGATATACAGAGGCCTGTCTCAAATGCTTTACATCAGTAATGGGTACTGCATTTTCCCTAGGGAGGATAAAATTGTCTTTTTGTATGAATGATTATTACGAGAACATATTTAGCAGAGGAATATTATGAGCCACATGTGCATCAGGAAAGCATTGCTTGTCCATATCTCTTATTTATTCATCATAGGATTATAAATCAAGAGCTGGACAAGTTTTCAGAGTTCATCTAATCTAATGCCTTTATTTTACAAATAAGGGAACAGAGGCGCTGAGAGATTAAGTGGTTTGCTAAAGATCATGTTTAGTAATCTGGATTTAAAAGCAGGTTCTCTACTTCCAGAGCCAATGAATCTCCCTTCCGCAGCACCAAGCCGCCTCCCCTTATCTGGGAAAAAGTTGTATCCTCTCAGTATAATGTAAGCTCCTTGAGGGCAAGAACTGTCTCTCTTTTCTCTAGGTATCTCTAGCACCTAGCATAGTGCCTGGTACAGAGTAGGTGCTTAATAAATTGTTGGTTGATTGATTCATTTATTGATTGGAGACTATCCTGTTCAATAGCATGCTATATCATGGTAAAAAAAATGAACTAAAATATAAAACTATCCCCTCCCTGCAATTATCTTAGCAATTAGTTAATAACATGACTTTTCATAACTGTTTATTTTGTGTAAGATTGTTCTGAGGCATTGAATACCTTCTAAGTTTCAGTGTAGAGATGGCCACTCTTAACTAGCAGGCTGAAGCATTAGTAAAGTCCTTTTGAGAAATCCCTGCTTGCATTATAAGCATTCAAAATAGTGAAGATGCTGGAAGTCACTTATTGCACAAAGAAAGCAAGCTAATAGCTATGTGTGTTAACTCAAAAATCTCACAAGAAAACAGCTCATTTGAGTATGAATATAAGCAGATGGAAACAAATGACATAACAAATAGCTTTGATCATAACACAAACAACAGGAAACATTATGCATTTGGTGCAAGGTATTTTGGACAGGGGTCAAAAGGTGTGATCTATCACCCCAGATCAGACACACTCCCAGCTATATGATCTTTCAATCTTTGAATCGTTTTGGTCCTCAGTTTCCTCATGTGTATAATGGCAGACTTGGTATTGTCCTCTCCCTTCCTCTGGCTCAGTGAAATCTGCCTATATAGTATTAAACATAAAATAAGACTGAAAATAAATTAATTTATGAATTAACTAATGAATGAAAAAACACTAAGTGCTTATTATGTACAAAGCACTAGGCTGAGAATTGGAGATAAAAAGTAAAAAACAGTGCTCTGGAAGTGTTCACCTTCTAATGGAGGAGATAACACACATAGGTTTCAGGGGCAAGTCAGATAGAAAGGTCCCATGGCTTTTAGCATGCACCAGAAAAACAGGTGTTGATGCATCTTCTTTAATCGTTTCCACTGATGAAACAATATTCATCTCTGATGATAAAGCATTTAAACATGCCCAAAACTTTGAAGTCAATAATTTTCTTTGCTGAATATTCAGAAGCTATGGCTGCCGAGGAGGTAGAATGGCATCCCTGGAACATCAGGAGCAATTGGTTAGTACATGCGGGTGGTGGTAGTGGTTTGATTTGCCTAGAACATGCTGCCTCTTTTTTACCCTTCAGCATGCCTCACTGTTTCAGTTGGGCTAGCTAGACTGTCCTATAGGCAGAAGTTGGTTAGCAATTGGGAGAGGTGGCTGGACCTTCTCTACAGGGGATTTATACCTGGATCATGGGTATTGGGGCTGGACTAAAAGCAGAGCCAGTGGTCTGAAAGTACTCCTATTCATAGGGACTTTGTGCTCAAGATCCTGGGCTATCCCATCAGGAGTTGGTGCTGGTCACCATGGTCGTAGTGGTTTGACTCATTAGGCAAATGCTACTACTAGTCTTTTGATTGGTGAGAGCTGGTCAACAGTTGATGGGGCTGGTAGGGAGAATTGTTGGCTCCTTCTCCACCAAGATTGCTCCCATTCGTGATGGCTTCTGGGTCAGGTTTTGAATAAGAGTTAGTAACCCGAAGACCACTGCTCTTCTCAAGGCTCCTGAGCTCAAAGACCTCTACCATCTCCCTTGGGATATGAAGAGAGATGTTCGTTGGGGTGATGGGAATGGCTTGACTTTCCTGACACATGGTGATTCCTGTCTCTCCTTAGAGTTCCTTGATGCTTTGATTGAAATTATTCATTATAGAAGAATCATTAGATATGTACTTTTTGATTCATAATTTTTTTTAAATTTAAGCCAATTCAAATTTGGAGGCATAATTCCAAATGCAATTCATTATTCCTAATAGCCAGAAAAGGTAAATACTGCCTCACCAGACATGGGGTATCTAGATCTCAAACATATCTCATTGAATCTGAGTTCTGCAGACCAATGACAGTATTTTGTGCCATGAAGATCTGTAAGATATGTATGTCATATCCTTAATCTATTTTATCTTAATCTGAGAGCCCTGAAAAGAGATCAATTGAAAGAGCCCCCAAAAGGAAGAAAACAGTCAGAAAAGGGAGTTTATATGAAATCATCACTCAATGTGAAAACTACTTTTAATAGTTTTAAAACTTGTCATATACCTCTATGGTCCACCATGGAGGAAAACACACACACACACACACACACACACACACACACACACAATCTTCTGATAAAAGTTTCTTATTACTGTACTTTGAATAAGCTCATGTGTATATGCATATATATGCAGATATATAGACATACATAAACATGCATAAACACATATATGTATAAATACACATAGACATATATGCGCATAAACATATATAGCCATATATACACACACATATATATAAACAAACATATGTACATATATCATCTATGTAATCATAAAATACCCAACTAGCATCTTTGTCATTGTAAGTCATTAAAAATGAGTACATATCAAATCTTCAAGCATCCATCATTTTATCAGGCTAGGACAGGGACAGGGAATCTTCAGTCTTAAGGCCACATGTGGCCCTGTAGGTCTTCAAGTGCAGCCCTTTGCCTGAATCAAACTTCACAGAACAAATCCCCTTAATAAAAGGATTTGTTCTGTAAAACTTGGACTCAGTCAAAAGGTCAAATCCAAGGACCTAGAAGGCCATATATGGCCTCGAGGCCGCAGGTTCCCCAACCTGGGCTGGGAGTTCCCTCCACTTGTGATAAGTTGAAACCTTTGATACCTTTGTTTATAGTTTCATTTGTTGCTCAACAAAACTGTCCTTTTGGTTACTAGCCTCCTGGTGTTGAACTTTTTGGAACTGGTCCTCAGATGGCAGACATGCAGCTCATCCCTAGGCCCATAGTAGGTGCCTTTTCACCTTGGCTGCACCTACCAGAACTTGAGTTGTGCTGAGATAACCACCAAGTATTAAGGGTCAACTCATGGCTGGGGTGGCAGTGGGGGTAGAGGGATGGGAAACATAATGCTAAGTAAATCCAAAAAGATATACAGAAAATTGTCATTATCAAGGATGTTCAAAAGTAAATGTCCTTCAGCACTGCATCATTAAGAGAGACTCAAATGGATTATATAAGAAATACTACACACTCAGGAACAGCATTAATGTGAGATTTGAATTGTATAGTGAAAGATCAGTGGGAATGGTAATATTTAAACAAGATTTTCATTCTCAGCTAAAACTTAATTGATGGAAAATTAGTTTGTTAACTGGGTTTCAACCCCACAATTTAATTATTTACCAGAAATACTCCCAATCAATATTTCTAAATGCTAATTTAGATTGATAGACTACTCATCTCACAAGCTTCAAGGAAATATCTCATCAGTGTAACAGAGTGAGGGTTGGGGTTTGCCATGCTATAGCCTTTTATTTCTGACCCTGAAAATGCTCCAGTGAAACCTCTAGTTCACCTGGCCAGCAAATTTTCACTAGTAAGATCCATCAAGGTCAGTACTGAAAAAAATTAACTTTTTTTTCTATTTGAAAAATTTAATTCAATTTAGCAAATTTCACTAAATTTTAAAAAATAAAAGTAATTGGTCTCCAAATTTACATCAAATCATACTTTAAATAAGTAGTATTGTCATGTTCAGGACTTATGAAATGGTGTTAATATTACATATATATGTATGAAAAGTGTGACTTATAAGTCAACCAAGTCGTTAATGGATTGATCAGGATTGCTAGTTATTTTTTCTACCCTCTCAGTGCTTCCCTTGCCTTTGTATGTTTTCTATCTTTCTTCTGTGTGCTTCTTCTATAAAGGATCTATATTTTTTAACACTGGGAGAAAGAATGGAGATGAGAAAAAAATACAAAGCTACATAAATAAATACAATTTTACCTTGATTATACAAGTAGGCACATGAAAATTACAGAAGAATTGACTTTTGGGTTTCTTAACCATTTCTTAATCCCTGACTGTGGCTCTCAGAAGCCACCAGGATAATCCAATTGAGGCTATGGGCTGTGTGTAAATAGGCTTCTAAAGACCACAATTTGGGTGAACCACATGTGTGACACATGTCACATATAACTGCAAATATTTTTTCTTCTCATAATCTATGGTTCTTAGAGTGTTATTTCAGTCTCTGATTTAAGAAAGCATGGTGGAAGAGGATAGGGGGAAAGGTTATAACCATTGCATAACCCTAGTCACTTTTCTAAGTAAGGTTCTGGACTTACGTGAGTGATGAGATGATAAAAAGCTAACAGTCATCAAAGCAGTCAAATGACTGACCTAGAGGCTCAAATCTGCTTTGAATTAGACCTAGAAATTCAGCCAATAGACAGTCTAATTGTAGAACTGAACTGCCTCTTTTAGACCCAGGTATGATCTCACATGGTTATTCTGACTTCTCATCTTTCCAGCCTAAGTCAGAACTGAAATGATCATGGCTCAGAAGAAAGGTGGCCTTCCCTGAAGTGAATTCACTTGACTGTAGGACTTGCGGCATATTGAAGGTTTTTATGAAGTAGCACAGTTAAACTAACTATCGTGAAACTTTTGTATTTGGCATTAAAGGGATCTGCACGAAACCTCTAAACAGAGAGGACTACCAGAGCAGGTGATGTGAGTTAAACCTAATCACACATATTTCTTAGACGCGGGCACACTATTATGATCTAAGTTTAAGCTTACTCCTCCCATGGATGCTGTGTGTATTTGTTGGAAGGAGTGAACCAGATTCTTAGGAGAAAGTTTTGTATTAACTATTTTTACCATGTTATCTGACAGTAGTAGTACCTGCTGATTTGAAATGAAGTTGGGATATACTGCTATTAATTGTTTTTCTTCTTTCTCCTTTTTTTTCTAGCATTATTTTTAAATAATATTTTATTTTTTCCTCAATTACATGTTAAAGCAATTTCAATATTTTTTTAAAGTATTGAGTTCCAAATGCTATCCCTCCCTCTCCTCCCCCCTCCTTGAAATGGAAAACAATTTGATATAGGTTGTATGTGTGCAATCAAGTAACACGCTTCTATATTAGTCATTTTGTACAAGACTCAAACAAACAAACAAAAAGAATGAATGAAAGGAAGAGAAAGGAAGGGAGGAAGGAAGGAAGGAAGGAAAAAAGAAAGAGAAAGAGAAAGAAAAAGGAAAGAAAGAAAAAGAAAGAAAAAAAGAAATAGTATGCTTTAGTCTATATTCATACAATATCAGCTATTTCTCTGGAGGCAGAAAGCATGTTTCATCAGGAGTCCTTTGGGATTGTCTTGGATAGTTATATTGCTGGGAATAGCTAAGTCATTCACAGTTAATCATCATACAGTATTGCTGTTACTCTGTACAATATTCTCCTGGTTCTCTTCACTTCACTTAGCATCAGTTCATGTAAGTCTTTCCAGGCTTTTCTGAAATCATTCTGTCTGTCATTTCTTACAGCATAATAATATTCCACCACAATCACATACCACAACTTGTTCAGCCATTCCCCAATTGACATTCCTCAATTTCCAATTCTTAGCCACCATAAAAAGAGCTGCTATAAATATTTTTGTACAAGTATGTCCTTTTCCGTTTTTTGTTTTATTTTGTTTTTATCTCTTTGGGATATAGACCTAGCAGTAGTTTTGCAGGATCAAGGGGTATGCATAATTTTACAGACATTTGGGCATAGTTCTGAATTGTTCTCCAAAATGACTGAATCAGTTCACAACTGCACCAACAATGCATTAGTTTCCCAGTTTTCCTGCATCCATCATTTTTCTTTTTTGTCATATTAGCCAATCTGATAGGTGTAAGGTGGTACCTCAGAGTTGTTTTAATTTGCATTTCTCTAATCAATAATGATTTAGAGCATTTTTTAGTGTGACTATAAATATTTTTGATTTCTTTGTCTGAAACCTGCCTGTTCATGTCCTTTGGCCATTTATCAATTGGGGAATGACTTGTATTATGATAAATTCAACTCAGTTCTCTATATATTTGAGAAATGAGTACTTTATCAGAGACACTTGAGGCAAAAAAAATTTCCCCCAGTTTTCTCATTTCCTTTTAATTTTGATTGTATTAGTTTTGTTTGTGCAATTTAAAATATATATGTATAATCCAAATACCTATTTTATATTTCATAATGTTCTCTATATCTTGTTTAGTGCCAAATTCTTCCATTTTCCATAGATCTGATGGGTAAACTATTCTATGCTCTCCTAATTTGGTTATGGTATTGTAATTATGTTTTATGTGTAACTCACAGACCCATTTTGACTTTATCTTGGTATATGGTATGATATCTTGGTCTATACCTAGTTTGGGCCATATTATTTTCCAGTTTTCCCAGCAGTTTTTTGTCAAATAATGAATTTTTGTCTCAAATGCTTGGATATTTGAGTTTATCATATACCAGATTATTATGGTAATTAGTGCATTATGTACCTCTATTCCACCACTCTATTTCTTAGCCAGTACCAGATTGTTTTGATAATTGCTGCTTTCATAATACAGTTTTAGATCTGGTACAGCTAGACTTCCTTCACATTTTTTATTGATTCCCTTGATATTCTTGACCTTTTGTTCTTCCAGATGAATTTTATTATTTTTTCTAGTTCTATAAAATATTTTTAGTAGTTTGATTGGTATGGAACTGAATAAATAGATTAATTTAGGTGGAATTATTGTTTTTATTATATTGGCTCAGCCTGCCCATGAGCAATTAAGATTTTTCCAGTTCTTTAGATCTGACTTTATTTGTATGACAAGTATTTTGTAATTGTGTTCTCATAGTTCCTGGGTTTGTCTTGGCAAGTAGACTCCCAAGTATTTTATATTGTCTACAGTTATTTTAAATGGACTTTCTCTTTCTATCTCTTATTGATGGATTTTGTTAGTAATATATAGAAGGGCTGATGATTTATGTGGGTTTATTTTATATCCTGAAACTTTGCTAAAGTTGTTAATGATTTTCACTAGTTTTATAGTTGATTCTGTAGGGTTCTCTTAGTATAACATCTGCAAAGAGTGATAATTTTGTTTCCTTATTGCCTATTCTAATTTTTTCAGTTTCTTTTTCTTCTCTTATTGCTATAGCTAGCATTTCCAGTACAATATAGAATAACAGAGGTGATAACGGGCACTCTTGCTTCATTCCTCATTGTATTAAGAAGGCTTCTAGCTTATCCTCACTACAGATAATGATTGCAGATGGTTTTATATAAATATTTAGATGACTATTACTTATCATTTTAAGCTAAAGTCTGTTTATTCCTATGCTCTCTAGTGTTTTTAATAGTAATGAGTGTTGTATTTTCTCAAAGGGTTTTTCCTCCCTGTTGGCCCACCCCAGGGATGTGGCTACTAATCAGCAATGGGGGTGGGGCCTAGCTGTATTGTGTAGACTATCAGCTTGCCTCTTGCCAAGCAGGTGGATTGCCCCAGGGCCTTGGAGCCAGGATGAAGGCCCTTTCTCTGCTGCTGCTGTTCTCAGACCCTCTCCCATCCCAACACACTGAGACAGACCTTTCCTGCCACTTCCCTCCTCCTAGATCAGTTCTGAGGTGGTTTTCAAGTTATTTGGTGGGGAATTTGGGAGAGCTCCAGTGAGGTCCTGCCTCACTCACCATCTTGGCAAGGGAAGTCATTGTCATCAGTGTATCCTCCCCTTCCTCCCCTCCCCTCCCCAGGTCTTCTTGACTTTGAGACCAGTTCTCTGTCTCTTATGTCATGATGACTCCAAGGTATGTCTAAATGCTGAATAAAAAACACACTGCTTTTCTTCAGGTTTCTTACTTCCTTCCCAGTCAGCCAATGAAGCTGACATGGGCCATAGTTTCCAAGGGGATTTCATTGCTGAATGCTATATGCTAGGCTTCCTTCTGCACTAGGTTCCATGAACATCACCCACCTTAATACGTTAACTTTTGGCTTTCTGTTATATCGAAAGATGAAGATTTGACCACTCACCCTCAAAGAGCTATACTGTAACTGAGAGCCATATCACATGTCCTTATGATAGAGACATTCTAATAAGATCTACTGTCTATACAATAATACTATAATAAATGTGGTGGTGACTGTGGATGCTCAAAGAATATATAAAGGAACATATGTTCTAGAAGAATGAGGTGCTTATTTTGGACATATGGGAATTTGTTGTTGTTGTTGCTTGACTCTGCCTGTTGGTTATAAGGATTTTGTTTTACTTTTGTCAGTATGAAAGAGAGGTGGGAGGGAAAAAAAAGAAATACTTGATAATTAAAAAAATAAAATTGAATTTAAAAAAAATTTCAAGTAGAAAAGACTTTAAGAGGGGACCTGGTAGTGGACTGATTATATGCTGTCTGAGGACCAGGATAATGAAATTTGGAAAAGCTCATTATAGCAAAGTTGACAACCAGATGATGAATTTCTTTCACCGCAATTATTCAAAAACTGTCATCTAAGATATGAAGTGTGAAGGAAACAATCATCTTCAGTGAAGGGGAGGGGAGTACCCACACTGATGAAATTGCAGACCTTTGGACATTTGAAATTCTAGCCAACATTATCTATATAAATAACATTATTTGTCCTATAATATTGATACTCTTTATAATGCCTTTTACTTCATACCAAAAAGCTGTCAATTACTTTAACACACTGTTCTCAAGAATATACAAAAAGCTGAACAAACATTTGCTCATGAAATGTAATCTGTAATTTGATCAAAAGGGAAAATTCTTAGTATCTTTGCCTACAAATAAATGCCAAATCAAATGTCCTAAAGCATGAAATACTATATTTCCTCTTTGTCCCTTCCTTCCTTCCCTCCTTACCTCCTTCTGTTCCCTCCTTCCCCCCTCCTTCCCTCTGTTCCCTCCTTCCTTCCCTCCTTCCTTTCCTTCTTTCTTTCTTTCTTTCTTTCTTTCTTTCTTTCTCTCTCTGTCTCTCTCTGTCTCTCTCTCTCTCTCTCTCTCTCTCTCACTCTCTCTCACTCTCTGTCTCTTTCTCTCTCTCTCTCTCTTTCTTTCTTTCTTTCTTTCTTTCTTTTTCTTTCCTACTTAGAATAAAGCTGCAATGTGACCCTGATGAAAATCCAGGGAAAAAAGCAAAAAAGAGCAGTTTTTCTGCCACTTGCCCATATCTTTTTGACAACCTCAATAGGAACTAGTATTTATCACTTAGAAGTCAGTGGGCTAGGCCTCAGGAGACCCGAATATGTGGCAAATTGATATTTCTCAAGCCTTTTCCTGACCATGTCATTCCTCTGCTCAAGAAATTCCAGTGGCTCCTTCTGCCTCTAGAATGATGTTTAGAGCTCCTTATGATCTTGATCAGACTTCCTTTCCTGACCTCTTGTAAATTACTGTCCTTTATACCCTCTATAATTCAGCTAAACTGGCTGTTTCCCATATATGCCATCCCATTTCCCATATCCATTCCTTTGCATAAACTTTCCCTCTGGCCTCAAATATATTACCTCCTCACCTCTGTTTTATGAAATTCCTACCTTCCTCCAAATTTCACCTCAGTTGTCACCTCCTAGAGGAGGTCTATTTTTCTCTCCCAATTACTAGACCATTTTCCCTGGAGATCATATTGTACATATTTTATATATTATTTTATATGTACAAGTTATTTCCCCTAATACTTGTTGTTTGTTGTTCAGTCATTCAGTTATGTCCAACTCTTTGTGACCCCATGGACCATAATACTCCAGGCCTTTCTATCCTCCACTATCTTTTGAAGTCTGTCGCCATTCATGTTCATTGATTCCATGACACTGTCTATCAATCTCATCCTCTGTCGTCCCCTTTTCCTTTTGCCTTCAATCTTTCCCAACATCAGAGCCTTTTCCAATGAGTCCTGTCTTCTCATTATGTGGCCAAACTACTTAAGCTTCAATTTCCCCTAATAGAATGTAAGCTAATTCAGGAGAATGACTATTTCAGTTTTATTTATCCTTAGCGCTGAGTACATAAAAAGAGCTTAAGAACTGTTTGCCAAATTAAATTGAATAGTATTCTGGTTTTACCCTAACTAGTTGAATGATTGTAGGCACACAACCATTCTCTCATCTTCAACTTCCCCATCTGTAACACAGGGGTACATGGGCCTGACCCAACAAGGTTGTCAAGAGAGCTTACTATCTGTGAGACCTTGGGCAAGTTGCTTAAACTCTCTGGGCCTCAGTTTTCTCATTTTTAAAAGAAAGAGGGTGGACTCAACGACCTCTAAGTTTTCTTCCACATCTAAATCTATGATACTATCATATGACAGGTTTTACATGAAGCCATTTTTGCCTTTGAAAGGAGAAATTCCAAATATTATTAACAGATTTCCCAAATAAGTATACTTTCTCTATGAAAGGTAAAGGGTAAAGGTAAAAGGGTAAAGGATAAAGGGTAAAGAGTAAAGTTGAAGAAGGGTAAAGTTGAGAAAGATTATTCAGGTTCAGCTTGACACTGAGGTAAAATTACCTATCTACCCATCTGATGGCTTTCTCAGTCTTCTTTGTATGATCCTCATCCAGATCTGTACCCATAGATACCCCACATATTCCTCTAGACTACTTCACTTAGTGATCTTATCTGCTTTCCTAGATTTTATTACCATCTTCATGCTGATGATCCTGGAATCTAACTATCGTATCTCAACCTCTCTGCTGACCTCTAATCTTGCATTTCCAACTGCTCTTCAGATATCTCGAACTGGATTTCCAGTAGACATCTTAAGCTCAACATGTCCAAAGCCAAACTCATTATCTTTTCCCCCTAGACCCTCCCAATCTCCTACTTTCCCTATTACTATAGAGTGCAACACCATCCTCCCAGTCCTTCAGTCTGGCAGCCTAGATGTCATCCTCAACTCCTCACTAACTGTCACTTTCCCCATAGCTCATCTGTTGTCAGGTTCTATTCATTTTATCTTTATAACATTTCTCATATCTATCCCATTCCTTTCTCTGACACTGCCACCACTCTGGGGCAGACCCTCATCACCTCTCCTGAACTACTATAATAGCTTGCTGGTGGACCTGATGGCCTCATGTCTTTCTCTACTTCAATCATTCTCCCTTCAGCCACCAAAATGATTTTCCTAAAGTGCAGTTCCAACTATGTCACAAACACACACCCTCTTCAATAAACTCTATTGGCTCCCTATCACTTAAAAATCAAATACAAAATCCTTTGTTTGGCATTCAAAGCCTTTTATAACCTAGCCCCTTCTTATCTTTCTAGTCTTCTTATACCTTACTCCCTCCCACTCTCTTGGCTCCGGGCATTTTCCCAGCTATTTTCCATGCCTGGAATATTCGCTCTCCAAATTTCTGCCAACTGGCTTCCTTAATTCCCAACTAAAATCTCATCTCTTACAGGAAGTCTTTCTTAATCTCTTTAGTGCCTTTAATCTCTTAAATTATTTCTTATTTGTCATATATATATACATATATGTATATACATATATATGTATATATATATATATATAGTTTATTTGTACATCTTTATTTGCATGTTGTCTCTCCCATTAGATTATGAACTCTCTGAGGGCAGGAATTACATCTCCAGTACTTAGTTTAGTACCTGACATATAGTAGGTGCTCAATTAATGTTTATTGATTGATTAATAAATTGTACTTCTCCAGAACAATTGTTTAATGAATCAAAATCACCTGTAAATTGCTCCACCTTCTACTCCCTTTTGATTGTGCTTTATAGAAATCAATGGTCAGGTTAGACACACCTGACACCAAATGAAAAAAAGAAATGATTAGGCCTGGGAGAGTGAGAGGAAAAGTGTGAATTATAAATAAAAGAACAATGGATTTCCTTATCACAGTACTTGTAAACTAGTACTCAGATGATTTCTTCTTAGCCATACCTACACATCACTCAATCACCCTACCATGTCTAAGCAACAATGAATTTTTAAAAATATGAAAATGTTTAAAATATTATATGAAATATAATATGAAAATATTAAAAATATTTTCGTGCATTACCTGAAAGGATATGCAAAGTAGAAAGGGAGAAGTTGATTTTTTAAAAGGAAATTTTTCTATTAAAAAAAAAGGCAAGCACATAGCTAGAGACACTCAATTTTCATTTGAGGGGTATGATTTGGACGTCATATTACTTTTGTCTCCGATGTACTGAATAGCCTTCCATTGAATGTGCTCAGTGTATTTAATGCTACTCAACCTTGCCAGATGTGAAATTGTCATGTATTTATGTTACATTAAAGTTTATTTTCAGGGCAGAAATGCTCTCATGAGCAAATGATATTAACTAAAACAGGAAAATCTTGCAAAAAAAGAAACCTTGCAGCTTGCTTTGATATCCAATGTATGCCTTCGATTAGCTACACTGCCCTGTCACATAAATAGGATACTGTTTGATCATTAATAAAAATACACTTAATCATGCTGCTTCTGAGATTAGGCTAAAAAGGAACTTGCTATCGAGGTGAGATATTCTGTTAATCCATACTCTCAGGATTCCCAGTGATTCTATCCTCTGGGAAATCATGCATCTGTACTTCTCGTTTTCTTCAGAAGTATTTGTTGGAAAACAAGGAGTAAATTAAGAATACAGAATGATTTCCCATGATCTTTAAAAAGCCATTCGTCTAATTGTATTGCATTTACATAAGTCCTATGCTTCTGGCTTCTAAACCAACATTCTTTTAATCCATCTGTCATACTTCATTCTTTTGCAAGCCCAAAATCTCAACATGATTTAGGAAGTTAATCATTAAAGACCATGAATTGCCCTTGTATTGTATAATAGGGCAGAGGAACTGGCACAAGTTTGCCTTCTGTTATCGCTTCACTCTATCTGCTACACATTTAACTACCTTTGAACTTATCTAATAATAGATATATTGCTGAAATAATCACCATTTAAATATATTAGGTTGTTTGACATAGGTACTACACACAAGCAAAATCAATAATGATTATACAATCATTAGATACAATGTAAACTGCATACCGCAAATGTCTTTACAGGGTTAGATAACATCACAGAAATCCTAATGAAAGTCAATAGCCATTAGTTTTTAGAAGTAGGTACTTGAATTGTTTTTCCCCTATAACCGGTATGCCCAATCTTAAAATAAATGAAGATCAAAGACAGAATAAGAAATAGTTTTAAGAAGCATGTGGCAGCAGTGGTCAATAGTTGCTGAACTTTTGAAAATATAAGTATCTGTGGATTCTTTTTTGGTAATAAATGAAAATGGCCCTTTGAAATTAGCTGGACTTTCAAAAGCCATTAGCCACCAAAGGTCTGTTTGCAAGTATAATTGAAATCAAGTGTCAAAGCTACTTGTTACTACACTAACAGAATTCAGTCATTTGTGTTCGAGATCTGATAGTGTTACTTCAAAATAAGCTTTGGAATTTAAGCTATGTAAACTCAGGAGAGGACAGGCAATGGGGAGGGGAAAGGGAAAAAAGGGACTATAAAAGACCACCTTACTAATTATAACCCAAGATGAGAGAAGTAAGAAACATCTTGTTCTCCATCTCTTGTACTATTTGCTGATATAAAAGTCTCTTGGCATTTCTGTACTTCAGTTAAGTTATATGTTCTTTTTGAAAAAGGGGCATTTTATATTTAGTTGTTATTTGGTTGTTTTAGTCATGCTCAACCTTTTGTGACACCATTTGGGGTTTTCTTGGGCAAAGATACTGGAGTAGTTTACCATTTCCTTCTCCAGCTCATTTTACAGATGAGGAAACTGAGGCAAACAGGATTTAGTGACTTGCCTGGGATCGCACAGATAGTGAAACTCCAAACAGTCCCAAAAGAAAGCTTCACCTGGACACTCAGAGACTGAAAAAGTCAAGATTTTCCTGGGATATTTTGCTAAGTTAAGACATGTATGCAGGAGGATGTGAGTGGCTTATATTTCACTTGAAGAATTTTCTCAGATTTAATAGGGGCCTTCATGATAAATGTGTTCCTAGCCCTGAGAGCAAAGCACTAAAATGTATCGAATAATTAAACTGATGCACATGTCCCTCTGAAATCTAGCTGCTTATTACCACCAAATGCATGAGGAAAGATACAAATAGCAAGCTTTAAAATTACTAGTGTAGGCTATTTTTTAAAAAAAGCAGTGTGTGTGTGTGTGTGTGTGTGTGTGTGTGTATGTGCGCGTTTAAACTTTGCTCTCTTCCCTAAAAGTGATCTGGAGTGGCATTTGGAAAGAAATTGAATGTTACTCTTCTATTTACATACCTCCAACACTAGAAGCTATTGAAAACACAATTCATAAGCAAACACCCCAAGAGGAAAAAAAAAGTTTGACAAAAATATAATCCTCTCATTCCTGTCCTCTTTTAAAATTAAAAGCTTTTTGAAGGTATAGAGCCAACACTTTATAACCCTTATCCTCTCCGCACTCTAACGTGGCCTGTCAAATTTACTGTTTAAGCTTTTCTTTGTAATCACACTATTATGCACTTCATCACCTTCCCCACCCCCATCATTCGATCTAATGGTTTTAAAGGGAAAGGAAATTACTTGTCTTCACTGCCAACACTTGACACTTTTATGGGTCATTTGTAATGAAGCTATTCTTTGGCTTTAATGGAGACCTTGATTTGGACCAGTGTGAATAATTGTCAAAAGGTGATTAATTAAATATTCACCACTCCCCTGTAAAATTGATCAACATATTACATTACACTGATCTAAAAGTTATTTTATTTCTGCATTAGACTTCAAATTCTATGCATTTAAACAAGCTTTAAACTGGGCCATATAATTTACTATACATTAATTATACATATAGAGTGACTAAAGTAAGAAAATGTTTTACACCTTTTATATGTCACTGTTGCTTATAATAATGAAAAGTTCTCTCTCTCTCAGAAAAAAAGAGGAAGAAATGTCTATCCATTAAAGAAAGCCACCTGAATATAATGTCCTTTATCTCAGCAGAACATAACTTCAGAAATAGTCATAAGCTTAGAAATATGTGGCTTTGGCAGAAATAATCTTTCAAATGTCCAATGATGCTCCCAAATTGAACAGATATAAATTTGTGTTTCTTTTTAAAGGTGTGATTCTAGAAGTCCAGCCAATTGCTAAATGCTGCTGAGTAATCTCAGAAACCCTTGACTGCTATGAATCTTCCAGAAAAGATACAGGTTCCTCAGAATGGAGACTCTCCGAAGCCACAAAGAGTGTCTAAGTCCCAGCTGTCTGTTCAAAGATTATTCCCGGTCAGTTGGCAGATTGAGTAAATACATGTGAAGTTTGCTGGGAAAAGCAGGTATCTCCCACCCAAAAAAGTTTCCTCCAATGTCATATGGCTCTCTCTTTCTACTTACATTTAGGTAAATAAAGTAATTAAGACTACCCATGGGCTCAAACTGAAACATATCACTCATTTTATTCAAACTTTTAAAACAGAAGACTAAGGAGTTCTGAAGGTTTTTAAGTTAACTATGGGAATTAAAATTTCAACTATGAAGAGTGGGAAAAGGTGTCACAACACACAAAAAATATGTTTAGGAAGAAATAATGGGGAATAAGAGAAATAAGAGCCACAGTATTAGAACAGGCCATTTTCTTCACAACACTTTCAGCGTGGTATAAAAAGAAATTGAAACAGAGTGACAGAGGCATGTTTCAGACAAACATTAAATAGTACCAACATGTTAAATGATGATAGAAAAGGCAACTCTTCACAGAGATATGTAGGTGTCTGCCATACACAAAAGGCAAATAGCTGTTCTGAACTGTAAAGACTATTTAAAGGTTTAGTGTACACCTTGGATTCCTGCTGCCTACATAAGTACAGAGAACTAAATCCAGTGCATACTGGGACTAGATGATCAAAGTAGCAGTTAAATCTATCCATGGAAAATCTAAGTAGTCTTTGGAGGCAACTCTTTGAATGCAGATTAGTGATTTCATTGAAGTAGTCAATCAACTGTTTTTTTTTTTTCCTGGGCTGTTAAAATGTCATTGAGTGAACATAGCAGATAAAAAAATGATGAGCAAAAAAAATAATATTTCAACTTGAACAAACTTGCTATTTGTAGACTTGATCACATGAATCTGCTTCAGTCAAGATCATTTCAGAGGTAGCTACAGGAATGAATCCCACAAAGGGACTGAGTTTAATCATCCAATCCCAGACTGTATTGATTTTGGGACTACTTGCAATGACTATATAAATAAGCCATTTCTTTGCAACTGTATCTGGAGTCGGTCATGAACCCAAAACCTTCACAACCTGGTCCAAAGTGAATTATGCCCTGCAGAAATAAATTAATAAAACTAACACAGCCCAGGCTTCTCTACCAACTTATTTTCACGTTTCAAGAGCTTAAAAATATAAAATCAATAATCATTTAGTCATAAGGGTAAATGAAGCGACATAACATCAAAGTATACCCTTTAGCCATTCAAGTCATTTCAGGTAATTTATCTCATCAAAAGGCCCTGGTAATAATCCTTTCCACTCGGAGACAAGCAGCCACACAGCTGCTGTATTATCCTAGAGTAAACAAGTTTGGAGAAAATATTAAAAATCAATATCTGTTTCCTTCTATCAGGCCAGATGGCATCCATCATAAATCTGCCTTTGTAAAGAGTTCTTCGAGTTTAGCAGCCAGTGTGAAAGACAACTGAATTAACAATATAAAACTCAGACCTATTTAATGGGGATTGACAGCTGGATTTCCTTAAATGTACACTATGGTGGCAATTGCAAAAAAAAATTGCTTAAATTAAATAGTTATGCAAAAACAATCTATCATCGTCATGTGGTAACAAAAGGAAACAATTACCAGCATTGTAAAATCAAAATACTAATGATAGCTTTACACAGTTCCTACAAGCCTCTTTGGCTACTTTTCTTCCTCCTCCTCCTCCTCTCACTTTTTCTTCACAGCCTGGTGGTTCTCAGACTCTAAAACACAGTCATCACCCCCTCAGACTGGAGAATCCATCACGTATTCACATCATTGTCACATGTCGCATTTTCCCTCAAGACGCCTACTAAAAGTTTTGACAAGCAGTCGCTAGATCACAGCTGCCCAAGTAGAATAGCTGTAAGTCTAAATCAGGGAACACTTGCTTAAATCACCAAGGAGTCCATTACACAGGGAGAGAAGGGAGCCTGTGTGTTCATGCTAGCCCTAACAGCGAGGGGAGCTTTCATATTAACTAATTCTAGAACACTTCTGACTTGACAAGAGTGGAGTCAGAAGCAATATTCATCCCACACTCCAAGAAAAGGGCATCCAGTATAAGGAGATGGCCTTAAAATCGACGGCTATTAGAAAGCAAACTTTGGTATAAGCCCTTACAGAAAACCGGTATTTTGATATTGGGAAGGCCTGATCACTTTCAAATATAACATGTTTTCTTATTTCTAGGTAGCAGAATGTTGCCATTGGTCTTGGGGGAGCTTTTAACTTCAACTTCTGGCAAAGACATCAGGTTATTTTTATATATTTGGCCTGTAATTAAGTGCTTTAGAAACACAGCCCCCTTTAGACATAGCAAAATATGAGGTTATTACTTTCCAGGAATGTCAGACCTACATCCCTAAAATATAGTCGTGGTCGTAATTATCCTGATGTCCTATTTATCTATGTTCTATATATTATACCACACCGTATCATACCACGCCATGCCATGCTATACCACTTCATGCCACGCCACACCATACAATACCATACCATACTATACTATGCAATATCATACAATAGAAAGCTATATATTATACTGTTATAAATATATAAACATAAAACATTATGTTTTACTATAACATGCTGTATTGTTCTATACCATATCATAACTTATCATTCCATACAATACCATGCTTGTACTAACATTCTTTTCTAAACTCTTATCATGAGTTTAACCTCTTTCAAAGTCTAATTTCCTAATACAGATACTACTGTGATATTTCAGTGAATAACCAGTTTGGATAAGTTCTGAAACAGGCTGCCTCCATACTGAATTTTGGTCTTCTATAAAGAAAATTTTTTTGTGAGGTACTAATGTTTTAGCATACACTTCATATTCTACAAACGATGGGGGGAGGGAAGTGAAAGGGAAATGTGATTTCATTGATACAGAAACTGTCTCTGCCAATATAGGTTGGCACCTTTTCAGCAACTTAGAGTTTTAGAGATTTGCCTAGAGAGGATCGTCACTGAGAGACTGAGTGACTTACCCTGGGTCACATTGCCCATATGAACAACAGGGGGCTTGAATGGGGTTGAATGGGGGTTTGAATATAGGTTATCCTGGTTCTGAGAACAGTTCACTATCCAGTAAGCCATGTAGTCTCTAATTATCTATGAACAATGTTAATCAACTTTTTGGATCAATTATATAAGCAAAAGAATCATTTTGTTTTCTATAGGAATCAGATAATTATTTAGCATTAACTGAACTTTTAGAACTCTTAGGTTCAAGTATGACACCTCTATTTTCACAGAAATGTAATGTGAAAAATTCAAAAGACTGCTTTACATCTAAAGACTCTTGCAACTGATTTCAAGTATAATGCAATATTTTTTATAGTATAGTGTTGAATAAGGGAACTAAATTGAAAGGTTATCACCTAACAATGTTATATCAGACTGCATATTTCTGTTATGCTGCCTGAGACATGAATTGACCTATAGCATATTCAGAGCCACATAATGCAGAATTGTGTTATAATAAGGTTCTACTGGATTTTCCACTCCATAATTTAGGATAAGGATGGGCATAGCTCCAAAATGCTTTCCAGAATGGCTGTACTAATTCACAAATTCACAGTTCTACCAAAAATGTGTTAATGCGCCTGTTTTCCCATTGCCCCTCCAATATTGTCATTTCCCCTTTTTGTCAACTTTGTCAATGTGATGGGGTATGAAGAGGAGCCTCACAGTTGACTTAATTTTCCTTTATCTAATTATTAGTACTTTAGAGCTGTTTTATATGCATATGCTTCCAGTTTTATTCAGGCCACATATAATTTCTCCCTCTGCTCTCCATCACCACTTTTGACCCTTTTATCTCCCAAAATTGTATCTTGGGTCCCCTTTCAGTTCTTGAATGCATTTGCTGTCTCACTATTTTAGGAAATGCCCAGTTATACTTCACTTTACTCCTACTCTCCAGCCATCTCCTTGGCAGCCTCTATAACTGTCATACCACCATGCATATTATCCTTTCCTCTTTTCACTTCCAATTCTGGAAGCATGATTAATTCAACTTTACCATTGTTTGTTGGATGGATTTTATCAATCTATTCTTTTATGACCACATTTGTCATCTCTGTAATTTTCTGGATTGAAATGGCCCACGCAGCCACCAGTTCCTCTTTGTGAGCTTGCCTTCTCTCTGTTAGAATATAAGCTCCTTGAGGGCATGGGTTGTCTTTGTTTCGGGGTTTGTATCTCCAGTGCTTAATATAGTTCTTGACTCATAGTAAGTACTTATTAAATGCCTTCTATTTCCTGCATGTGTAACTTGGCACAACCACTTCACCTCTCTAGGCCTCTTTCCATTTCCCATCCTAAAAAGAGGAGGTTGGACTAGGAGATCTCTAAGATCCCCTCAAACTCTACATTTATGATCTTTTGAACAGCTTAGGTAATTTTTTTCTGATTATTTCAAGTTGTTCTTCATAATAGTTAGACTAATTTATAGCTTCACCAAAAGTATATTAGTCAGCCTGTCTTTCTGCAGCCTCTTACACATTGACTATTTCCATTTGATGTCGTGTTTTCCAATTTCTGGGTATGTGGTGAAGCCTCACAGTCATTTTAATTTCTATTTCTCTTATTACAAGTGATTTAGAGTAATCTTTCATATGGTTGTTAATATTTCTTTTAAGAACTATTTGTTCATATCCTTTGCCCATTTAGCTATTAGGTGATGAATCATTGTGCAATATATTTGGGTTAATTCCATATGTATCTTGAATATCATGCTTTATCAGAGATATCTGATGCAAAGATTTTTACCCCTATGGTCAATTTCCATTCTGATCCTAGTTATATTGATTCATTCATTTCTTTAATAAATCTTTCATACTACCTCTCTTGCATAATTCTTCGTTAAAAATATTTATAAAGCTTACTGACACCCACCATGCATTTCTCCAGTGCTCTTTGAATGGCCTGAAACTTTAATTATTCAGAGACTGTGATACTTTATACTATATAACCATAGTTCATCTTAGCACAGGAATATGGATATTGATAAGATGAGCCTTTGTTTCTAGGCAAAGTTTGGGGACATTAAAAGCACATGTAATTTCTCAAATGAAATACATTTGGGTATATGAATATAAAAGAATATTATTGAACCCAGCCTCTTACTAATATTCAATTCTGAGTCTAGTTCATTTTTCATCCATAATGTCAACCCAAGACATGTATATGGATATGGATATACATATATGCATGTATACACATGCATATACACACATATTCTATACCTCTATATAGAGATATTTGCCTAGATATAGACATATATATGTGTGTGTATCTATGCAAATATACATGCATGTTTATATTTGTGTATATACATCTGTGTATATAGATTAGCTCTCTGGACTTTCAATCTAAGTACATGCCATGTTATGGATGATAGACATTCTTCATCCATTTGTTCTATTTTGTTTTTCCTATTTAATAATTAGACTGAACTCTTTTGAGTTAAGTATAGCTCTCACTAGAAGGTTTTGCAGTATTCTAGGTTTTGATGCAATCAGAACAAGAACATCTGCAAACAGAAACAACTGGAGGACTTTGTCATCTATAAGAAATCCCTCTTCCATTTGGTCTTCATATTGATCAACCTCTACTAGATTGGCAAACAGACATTATGCAAGACAATTAAAACTTCCAAAGGAAACTTAACTTATAGAAGTCAATCACCACAACAAAGATGATGAAAAGAACCTAGAAATCACCTTAACCAGAAAACACTGAAACTTGTGGCAAAATGGGGAGATATGGTAGCCGAGGTCAGCATTAGTTCAAAACATTAACTCATTTATAAGGTATGATGGATGATGGATAGTTATTAGCAACATAATTTCACAAAATGTCAAAAAATGGACCAGATTCTCTGGGTGATGTTTGAGGATCTTGGTTGATTTTGTAGTGCCCCACAACTTGATGAATTCAGAAAAATATAACTATGAATAGGAACATCTAGAATACCTCACTACTTATAAAGAATTTTGTTGTGGTGGTGGTGGTTGTTTGGTCATGTCCAAATCTCCATGACCTCATTTAGGGTTTTCTTTGCAAAGATACTGGAATGGTTTGCCATTTACTTCTCCAGCTCATTTTACAGATGAGGAAATTGAGGCAAACAGGGGTATGAACATTATACTGGATATCCTCCCTAACAGTGGCAGACATCTTTGATGAGCATGTGTATCCCTATTTTATTCCTTATTTGATATTTGTAGTTACAAGATTATTAAACAAAGTTATCTCTGTTGTTACATTTTTAAAGACAATTTTGTGTGATTTTAGCATAAATAGGGAAAACATTCTTGGAAATAACCTTCTTGGAGAAAAAAGGTTTGGAACAAATACCTTTTACAATAAACAATAAGCAAGTTGACAAAATGTATTCTCTGAACCTTTCAGTCAATTATGTGATGGTAAGAATGTGGTCTGAATATTGTTTGTAAAAAGCACACCTGCTCTCCTTTCATACCTTCATTAAGAGTGCCCTCAATTTGTATAGAGATTATTCTTATAAAGATTTTTCAAGAGATGGGAAATATGGCAAGTGAGTCAGTAGTTACTGATTGTTTTTTTTTTTTACCACCTTTTAAGCGTAATAATGTCCTTGATCTTTTCCCCAAGAGTTGTATACTCCTCCTCTTTTAATAGTCTGGAAATGAATCCCACAATACACTCAAAATCATCAGTTTCATTGGGAGATATCTCTGGAAAAATTTGGTCTAGTCCTTTATCTTTCTCTACTTTATTAGATGTTACCACTACTTATCCATTCAACACATTTGGGACTGTGATATTAGAGTTTCAATGTGGTAGCTATTGTTGGTAGGGGAAAAAAAGTTCGCTATAGAAATCTTTAGAGATCCTTTTCATTGTTCATTTATTTTCTGGACTTCCTTCAATTTTATCATCAAATTCTCTTGTGATAATTGTTTCTTTCATTAAATTTTCTGTAAACTTGGTTTTCCCTTTAATGCTTTTTGCAGTTTTACAAGTCAATATTGTTCATAAGTTTCCATCATTCTCTTCAATAAGATTTTTACGAAGGAGTTTATATTCGAAAATTGTTTGTCCTTTGCTGCCATATCTCTCCACTTAGCAAGATCAAGTGTTTGCTTACTTGGAGGGCTTTTAGTGTCTTTTGGTCTCTGTGCTATGGTGACTGACTTATATCAGTTAATCTTCCTTAGGAAACAGTGGTAGTTTGTGTTAATGTGTCTTCTTGTATCTATGTCTCATTGTGGAAGGTCCAAAGCTTGTTTAAATAGGTCAGGTTAGGATTGTTTCAACTGTAAAACAAAACTTTTCATTTTTATTCTTTCCCTTAATCTAGGGTTGATTTTGATTGAGCACATGACTGATTCAGGAATGAGTCCCATATTGGTAACCAGCCTATTTGGAATATGATTGCTTTCATTTTGTGATAATATTATTTGATGATCACCATGTCTAGTGCTACCTTGTCACTATCTTCATGAAGAAAGTGTTGATAATGTATAGGTGAGAGGCTTCTGCATAGTTTTTAAGCCATTGACCTCTTCCACTTCTTAATCCTGAGCTGTAATTTCCAATATCTTTTTGCTCTCTTCTCCTAGTCCACTTTTCCATTTAAGACACTAAGTATTGAAGCATGTGTTGCTTTAATATGGGAGGGGGAAAGTTTTTTATTGATTTCTTCACTGAAATTCTAACCCTTTTCATCTGCTGCAACAGATAGAGGTGCAGAAGCTGCATTTATTTTTAGGATGGCATTTCCCCAAATGCTCATGATAAGCACTACAACATACTATGACTGAATGTTCCATGAAGTGCCATTTCTTGTTGATTTAACTATCTTTCTATCGGGCTGCAAATTATTGTTTTGTCTTCTAGAATGTCAAGACTGACATGATTCAGCTCCTCTAGTAGTATGTGTCACTGGACAAGCATCTCAGATTTATAGGGCTCACAGTTAAATTCACATTATTAGAACATCTAAAATTTGTGTGATTCTCAGTACCCTCTGCCCTACTTTCTATTACTCTGCCACCATCACTGAAGAAGTAGAAAAGAGCCAAAAAGGACAGAGAGTCATTTGTATTATTTTTGTAAGTACAGTATGTCAACCTGAGGTGGAGAATGAGCAAGAGTTTAGAGAATATTTCAGTTATTTTGAAGGGATTTAGTCTAATTTTATTTCTTATGAAAACTGCCCTAGAATGGTTTTCACAATTTCTCTTGCTCTCTCGTCTTCATTAGTAGCAAGTCTATCGTCAATAAAATCTGTGCCCTGATTTGGGGAGTGGCAGAGTGTTGAGACACAAATTAGTAAGGGCTTATGCTGGTGCCAGGTTAAGCACTGTCAGATTTAGTCAAATCAACACACATTTATTAAGGGCCTGCTATGTTCCAGACATTGTTAAATGTTAAGGAACATAATGAAAGGCAAAAACCAGCTCTCAAAGAGGTCACAATATACTGGAGAAGAGAACATGCAAACAATTCTGTACAAACATATATACAGGATAAATTGAAAATAATCAACAGAGGAAAACACTAGAATTAAAGGAGATTGGGAAAGGATTTGATTAGAATAGATGAAAACTGTGTGATTGTGTAAGTGATTCTGGGGATGGGGAAGAGGTAGAGGAAAGAGAGTAAGAGGAGAGAGGAAATGATATTTTTGGTTCTTTTTTCATACCTCAAAGCCTTGGTACATACTGGATCACAATATGGCATGGTTATGGATTAGTGGGAACCAATGGCAACAGGAAAACCTACCAGTCATATATGAATGAGGAATAGTTGTTTCTGAGTAAAATCTTCATGCAGGTCATCCATTGATTTAACTATGGGCCTATGTAAGGAAGAGGCAGAGAATTTTTTGAAAGTTTTCATTTTTTTTAAACAGAAAATCTCGGCAGGTATTGGGCAGCAGTGTCTTGATGATTCAATTCTTCTTTTCTGATGATTTATTTGCTTTCCCCCCCACCCCCCAAATTTGGAGTTACAAGACTCCATTAGTAACCATGAGATGAAAGGTGGCTTGTGTCTTTCAGCAAATGAGAGTCTGAACCAGTCTCAGCATGGAGTTAATCAGGACAGACTCAGTCTCATTCCCTCCAACTCCTCCTGGGCTAGTGCCTAAGTTGTTGTTACCAGGGAGGGGAAGAAAGCAGAAAAATTCTCCCACCTTCAAGCCCAAGTGTCGCTTTTCTCTTCAAGTTTATCATGGCCTATTCATTGCCTGAAAATTCAGATAATCATGCAAATTCCACCTATTTATATAATAAATTGCACATGGACACACTTGATAAAATAATATATATTCATTATAGAGTAGTTTTTGATGAGGGTTATCTTGAAGGTCATTTGATAACTTTCATCAAATATTAATAGCCCTAATTCTTATTTGGAGTATTTCCCCCAAATTATGTATTTACTTGTACTAATTAATGATATTTCTAAAATAATTTCATTCCTTATATTTTTTTTCTTATTATACAGAAACAGCTAGCCAAGCTCTCATGCAAGTGACTGCCTGTGTTGAAAAACCATCCCATGTATTCTTGGAATGTGAAGGATTATATTATCAATTCTCAGGAAAAATTACATTTGCTTGCACATAATACTATATCAAATCATCAAAAGAGTTACAAATGGAACTCACTCAATGAGAGTTACTTTTTAAAAATCTATCGGGTGCTTTCCAAGAGCCTCACACTATAGCTTTTTTCTTATAAAGACAGCTGTAAAGGTAGACCATATATTATGGTTCTGTCCCAAAGTGTTATCATTCTGGACTGGGATCATAAATCATATTAGCTTTCTACTTGAACCTTCTATGCCTATGAAGCTAAATATCTTTATTTTAGGAAACATTTAATCATTGACACACTTCTCAATGTGTATAAAAAAGTGAACTCTTCAAACCTTTGTGGTTGCTAAGAGACTGATACTTAAAGTTTGAAAATCTTCATCTACATCAGATATATTATTATTTTTTCTTGGCAGGCTGGACTTTGAGATCTGTCAAGAGAGGAGAGAGTGACTTTTATAAATAGAGATCACATATTTTCAAAGATATTGGGTCTTCTTTTCCAGAAGTGCAACGTATGACTACTTTAATTTATGACCAGGCTTTTGATCAAAGAACATGGAATAAATAAGGTCATATTCTGGCTTATGATTATTATTTATTTGAGTTTACTAATTGAAATTTAGTCAGATGAATGCCTATGTGCTGTGTCATATTTATTCATTAATAATAATTTAATATTGTATAAAGTACTATAAATATTTACTCCCCTAAGGTCTTTATAAAACCTTGCTTATATAGTAAACTCCCTTCTGTCTGGTCTAGTTGGGAAAGAAGGGTTCCTTCTGATGAATCAAATTTCCTGCCTAATAGTTACCATATATACTGTGCCATAATTAACTAAGTATACTTACAATAAAACTATACCGAATGAAATTTCATCTGTATTATTATTCAGAAAGGACATCATGATCTTTCAGGGTCTTTAGGGTCACCATTATGAATATCAGTCATCTTCAAACTAAATGTGTCAAAATGCCAGTTAAAAGAATTACTGATAACATAATTTATTGCATTTGTAAAACTCTTCAAGATTCTCACATAAACATGTTACATAAATTCAAAATATTTTAAAATGATTCTCTGTTTCACTTATGCTGGCGTGGAATGACGAAGGCACACACATGAGGCAAGTGGATGGGTGATATAAAAAGAATAAATGGAAGGCCTCTCCCATCTCCTCCCCCATACCTGCTGACTGATTCTACCTGGGAAACTGCCCTCTCTTCCTCACATGCCCAGGGGTAGTTTGGCTTCCAGAGGATGTCGACAGGCTTCACAGGACCATGCCTGGGATTAGCCGGATACACATAGTAGGGAGTTCAAGGGCTGGTGTGGGTGGTGATGCAGCATTCACCATGGAGAGAACTCTGCTAATGGAGGTAGACAGATAAGGGAAAGAGCAATTCTTCCCTCAATCAGGAGACAGGACTGGATGACCACAAAAATTCCTTTAGGGTTAAAATTCTTTTAGGGTTACTTTTACATATAAGTAGAGTAGGAAGCTGAGCACCTCCCCCCAAGAAGTATGATTTCAGGGGCACCAGGAAGCACTATAAACTGACATGCAAAAATGCATTCACCCCACTGTGTCTAAAACTCTATCAATTCATTTGTACTAACAAGCATCTTCTTTTAAAGTGATAATATCTATAGGAGGATTAATGTAGAAACTATCATTCAAATCATGGTGTGATTTACTAATCAGATTATTTTCTCCTAAATTCTAGCTAAAATGCTGATGTATTTTAAAATGTTTTGAGAGGAAGATGACTTTGGCAAGGGATAGAGAAGGAATACAGCCTGGAAGGAGAGAGGAAGCTTATACAAAGAAACTGTTCTATACTAAGCAATTGGTACCTGAGACTCCTAGAGAAAGGATGCCAGGGTAGGACTATACACATGCTGTCTGGAAAAGTTGTTGATACGGTAAGGTTTTCTTAATATTTTTTTCTTTGTTAAAAAGGTAGGCTCAACCGAAGCAGGGATGTGGGGAGGAAATTATTGTGACATAAAATAAAAGGCATTAATAGAAATTTTTAAAATTACCGGAAATAGGAAAGGGACACTGAAAAGGAGACAAGAGAATTTTAATGGCCAATTACACTTACCTCAAAATTTTACCTTGTCCTCTATTCCCAAAGGGAGGGCTGCCAAGCTGCTGAGAGCCAAGCTTCTGAGAGCTTGCTTTGGAAAACAGGGCTCAAAAGGTAGAAGTCCATGACCCCGCCACCCATTTCATGCTACCCTGCTGAGCCAACATCAATTGGGAAAGAGGGATATAGGTGGTAAACTATGTTTTCTAGGCCCAGGACATGAATCTATTACACAATAAGGGATCCAAATTTCCAGAATGGGAAGGTAAGCTAACTTATTAGAGGAGATCACAGACTTTCTGTCTTACATCCCTAAGATTTTCTATGCAACACTATTCGATCTTTCTCCCCCACTCCCTTCTTTTTTCTCTTGTCAGAATGAGCTTGCTCTATGTAAAATTAGAGAAATGTGGAATTGGCTTTGTTGGAATTTTCTTAGTTTTACCATTAACTGTGCATCTCAAATATTGGGAATTCAAAGAGGTATTTCAGGTGATCATGTTGGTCCATGCACACAATTCAAGTAGAACATTGACACTCGCCTTATAACCTACCTTATTAAGAGGAATCTCATTGGCACCATGCAAAGAGTATTAGACCTTGAATTCAAATCTTGATATACATTCACTTGATGTATGACCCTGGACAGTTATCATTTCTCAACCTCAGTTTCCTCATCTGTGGAATCGAGATGATAATAGCACCTATTTATAGGGTGCTATAAGGATCAGATGGGGTAACACATGTTAAGCAGTTTGCAAATGTTGAAATACTATGCCTATGCTACATCAGGCTTTTGCTAGTTATTGTTAAAGTTGGAGGATGAGATTTGGTGTATGATATGCCCAAATGCTTGTCAGAATGAACCCTTTTATTACTGGCTTCTACGGTCACCACATCTGTGGCATGTTGAAGATAGTGACAATAGCAATGGCCTTGGCTCCAAAAGAGAGGAAAAGAAAATGGTGCTAAAGAAATGTTCTGCATATTTTTCTTTTCTTCTCCCCAACCAGTGCTTGAAAAATGTCCCTGCTCAATGTGTTTGCTCATCCACACAACTGCCAGCTGTGCTTTCTTCTTGCACTAGTTGCCACATGGTCAGCCATTTCTTATGCAGGGGCTGTCATACTGTAAATGGCATAGCCTCAGAACTAGAACTTGAACTCCAAACAATGATTAACTGGTATTTCAAGGAATTATTGGCCCTACTCAAAAATGAAACTCATCAGTATGCCACCAAATGCTACTAAATAGAGGAACTATCAACCTGTCCAGAAAATAGATTTTTCTGCTGGTATGATATGTGATGATGAGAATAGTGGTGGTTTGTCTGCTAAAAAATATACAAAGCATACTTCCCAAGAGGGTCTTTGCTTTCCAGGTACTAAATTTAGTAGAGTATCCTAAATACTGAACTTAAATATTTTCTCAGTAGTTTCCTTGAAGAAAACACTGTTTCTAAGTCTTCATAGAACTACCTAGTCATCATTTTGCAGTTGAATCAGTCATTTTGGCCATGATAACAGCAGATCAGTGAACAGTCGATCCATCACTGAAGGGTCAATCCAAACTGGTCATTAAGACACCAAATCGGGTAGACCCTGTGGCAATTAATTGATTGCTCTATGTTGACATATAATGGGTCAGTCTGGGTGATTGTTTAGACCCAGCCAGAGGGTCTAACTGTCAGTATGTGCCAGATGGGGCAAGTTCAGGAATTATAGTAACCTTGTATCACATCTGCCAGGTATGGCAAGTTGCTATATGACAGAAAGAGCACTTTGTATTGGTTCCTGAGCCAATAGAAAGCATATAAAAGCTTCCTGCTAGGGAAAGATAATTGCCTAAGAATCTTATTATTTTATTGCATTTGTTCTCCTTATCTTTCCAGAGACTTATATATATATATATATATGCACATATGTGTGTGTGTGCATGCACACGTGTGCATGTATGTCTGCTGGGCCTTCTATCTGGAGTAAAAACTTTCCTTAGGACACATAAATCAGAGCAATTCCTTAGGCCTGACCTGGGAAGTAGAGCTAGGGATGTGGTGGGAGTGGTAAGATCCATGCTGCTGCATTAACTGCCAAACAAATGCCAAATAACACTCAAACTTCTTGTTTTAATCATTTGTTTATGTCAAAATGTCTCATTTATAAAAGACTCTTAGTGTTAAACATAAAGAAATGCTTCTCCTGGACAATCTGGAAAGGTAATTAACCTGAACTGAATTTTCAAATCCTGACCAACACTTCATAGTTGAGAGGGCCACTTGGCTACAAATGGGAGCCAGCACATTGTAAGAAAGAGCTAGAGTCTTTGATCCAGGAGGTCTGGTGCACAGTCTCATCTTAGACACTTACCTAGCTGTGTGACTTTGAGCAGATCATGGAACTTCTCTGTAACTCAGTTTCTAAGCCATAGAATAGATTAACATTTGCTCTATTGAGGTCACAGGGTTTTTCTGAGGAAAGGGTTTAATGAATCTTAAGGTATTCTTTAAATATAAAGTATTTTCTAATAATGTATTTCAGGAAAAAGAAGCACATAAAACCCCAAGAATACAAAGTATTCTTAGTCTCCTGGACAATCCTCAAACTAAGTGGTCTGTCACAGAGGTGGGGAACCCATGGGCCTTGAGGTCACAGGGGGCCTTATAGGTTCCTGGGTGCTGCCTTTTGACTGAATCCAAGTTTTTCAGAACAAATCCTTTTATTAAAGGAATTTGTTCTATGAAGTTTATATTCAGTCAAAAGGCCACACCCAAGGGCCTAGGAGGCCACAGGTTCCCTACCCCTGGATAACATTCTGCCACTGGTAGCCAGGTGTGTCTCTTCCGAAGATTTTTGTCTTTGGAAGTACGACTTTTATCTTTTTACGTTTCTCTGGTACCCTCCCTCTGTGAGACCTTCAGTAAAATTCTGTTCAGTCACTGTCAGTCATGCCTGACTTTTCATGACCTCATTTGGGGTTTTCTTGGCAAAGATATTGGAGTGGTTTGGCATTTCCTTCTCCAGCTCATTTCACAGATGGGGAAACTGAGGCAAACAGGGTTAAGAAATTGCCCATGGTCATACAGCTAATAAGCATCTGAGGCCGGATTTGAATTCAAGTCCTCCTGACTCCAGGCCCAGCACTCTATTCACCGTGCCATCTAGCTTTCCCTTCAGTCACTGTAAAGAGATAGCAGGATACAAACTCTGTGCAGTTCAATAAGTTGCACTGAAGTTACTTAAATAGTATTGTTGCAGAACGGTTTGGTTTCAAGCAGTCGGCCTTGATCTGAGAGAATATTGTCTTCTTCCCCAGGTGATCTTTCCCAATAGTACGGAAAGGGGAAAAGCTCTGGAGCCATTATTTCAGATAGTCTAATTAGCTTAATCTGAGGGCAAATTCAAATCAGTTCTCACTCTCCTCTTGCAGCTCAGACCAACTGCCTGAGTCTCCAGCTCTTTTTTTACATTAAACCAAAGATACACACAAACTTGTACTTTCTCCTGAGGACATGAGGACTCAGTATGTTTCCTTTAAACTAGAGAGGAAGGCACACAAACTCTCTAAAAATTGGACCCAAAATTCTTTGGGGTTCAAGGACCTGCTTGAGCATTCTACCTTCATAGTAGCATAGGGGTTCCATTCTACTATAATTCTTTCCAGAAAGCTAGATGAAGGAGGATTGAGAGAGAAAGTGTCAGATCACCAGCACCAGACCTCTTCTGAACACTGGTTGAAAGAGTACCCTGGCTATCTCCATGTGTAGAGAGTGGTTAATTGGTATCTCAAGGTGGATGCAAGACTTCTTCCATCTGTTATGTTTGCTTCCTATAGCTGCTAATAAGTGAGCATGACTCTCGTCTGATTTGTGTAGGGCTATTGACATTTTGTTCCAAGACTGAGGTTCTGAGCCTCCAGTTGTCTCTCCTAGGAAGGTGCCAGATGTGAAAAATATCAGCCACTATCATAACACTCTGACTTTCTTCCTCAGTTCCTCAAATCCAGGTCAAAATTCCTCTCCCTGAAGAAAGCCGAATCCTAATTCATCCTAGTTCTCCCCCATTCTACCTAGAATCTATTTAATAAGTCTCTCCTTTCTGCACTCTCTTTTTCCTACCTACCTAGATAAAGCTCTCTAAAAGACTACTCTCCACTTTTAAATCTTTTCTAACTGCCTTCTCTCTGGTCGGTTAATGTACTCCTTTCTGGCTGCGTTAGCTGCCCCATGGCTTCCATCAAACCATGCTGCTCTCCCCTCTCCAGTTTCTTATGCATGCCAATGCTAGACTCGTCTTCCTAAAATACTCCTTTCACTACGCCACTCCCTGACATGTGGGGGTGGATGTTTAAAGGTAGAGGACATCAGAAGGACAAAAGTAGATTCAGGCAGGAAAGCCAGAATATGGAATGAAGGAAGGTCTTGAGGAAGAGAACATGCTGTGAAGACAAATTCCATAGCAGGACAAGTCTTATGGCTTAGAAAAAGCTGATATTCTGAAAAAGATATAATGAAGCATCCTCCAAGTCCCATGGCAAGGAAGGGGGGGGCGGTTTCCTAGGACAGAAATGAGCATCCGTTGTCAGATGCAGTCACTGTAACTTCTGGATTTGCTTAATTCTTTTTCTTTGTCCTAAAGGAAAATTTAGATTACAAGGAAGTGGGGTTTGAAAGTACTATAATGTAAAGACAAAAGGGATCATTAAATTTTTATTTTTATTTATTTTTTAAAGGAAAGATGATCACAGTAAACATGCTTTTCTGCTCCTAAAATCTTCTAGGGTCAAACCTCCTGCAACTGAAGTTACAAGCCAAGCCCCAACTGATTTGGGAAATAGAGAAATGATGAGGATACATAAGGAATGGTGAGACCATGGCCCACAGCTCTCTCTACCTTGTTACTCCAAAAAGTTAGAAATAAGTTTATGTTCAGGATCCCCAGTGAGAACTCTGGTATGACCCTCATGTTACGTGGAAACTGAAAATCTGTGTTCACTCCTGCTGCCCACCCCCTTAGCTTAGTTACATGGTAGTGGCAGGGCTAGGGGAGTCAGCAAATACATGTAGCACCTGTGCATAAAGATGGCCCACAGACCATGGAACTCTGAGCGTGCAACTTGAGCCGCTGGCATTGCTGATGCCCTGATTCCCGCTGTGCCTGACTCCTCCATGTCTGGATTCTTTGGCTTCAGTCCCTATCCATGCTTTCTTGACCTCCTTTTATCAGACACACCAACTCAGCCCCTCAGCTACCTGATTGGCAGATAGATCTCATCTGAGCAGTCCTACAAGGCTGAGACGGAAGCACAGCTTGCACCAGCAAGCTCTTGAGGAAATAAAGATGCTTTTTAGAGGCTAATTTAATTTAATAATTCAATAAACATTTACAGAACACATTATCTCCCTCTCTCCAACCTTCCCTTCATCCAAACTTCCCCATTACTACTACTATTATTACTGCTAATTTTTGTCATTCAGTCATTTCAGTCATGGCTGGCTCTTCATGACCTCATTTTGGGTTTTCTTAGCAGAGATATTGGAGTGGTTTGCTATTTCTTTCTCCAGTTCATTACAGATGAAACTGAGGCAAACAGGGTTAAATGACTTGCCCATAGTCACGTAGCTTGTAAGTGTCAGAGGCCAGATTAAAACTCAGGAAGATGAGAGAAATTAGCATCTCAAGATCAGCTGGAACATCTGTATATAGAGCTGAGATAAAAGTTACATAGGGAATTGATACAAACACCTAAGAACCATAGCCATATCCTTCTAGATAAATGGTCAAAAGTAATGAACAAGTAGCTTCAAAAGTGGAGATGTAAGCTACCAACAAATAAATGAGAAAATATTCCCAATTACTAAGAATAAGAGAAATGCTAATTAAAAGACCTTTGAAGTTCTACATTACACTGAGCAAGTTGCAATATGGCAAAAAAGGAAAAAGACAATTGTTGGAATCACTGTTATAATACATCGACACTGATGTACTGTTGGACAAACTCTGAATTGGCCCATCCATTCTGGAAAATACTTTGGAAATATATTCAAAAAGTCAATTAACTCTGCATATCCTTTAACCCAGCAATGCCAATACTAAATATATACCCCCAGAGAGAGTGAAGACAGAGGGAAAAATGTATGCCTGTGTACAAAATAGTATTTATAGCAACATTTTATGTTATTGTTGTTGCAAAGAACTAGAACAAAAATGTGTGTTCATCATTTGGGGAATGGATGAACAATTATGACATGTGAATTATTGGGCCATAATAAATAATAAAAGGGGACATATTCAGAGAAACCTTAAGAGACTTGCATGAACTAATTCAGAGTGAACTGAGAAGAACATTGGGAACAATTTTTATCATTACTACAGTAACATAAAGTAAATCAACTTTGAAAGACTTATAAACTCTGATTAGAAATATGACCAATCATGACTCCAAAGACTGATAATGAGGCATGCCTCCTACATTTTGACAGAGAGGTAATGAGCTAGAGATAGGGAAAGAAATACACATTTTCAGACATGGCCAAGGTATAAATTTGTTTATGCTCAGTTCTTTAGATGGGAAAATTTTATTTCATTTTGATGAAGGGGAGGTGGTGATAGTGATGAAAAAAAGAAAAGGAAAAAAATGTCAAAACAAAAACACATAAGAATATAGAAAGAAGTTGAGAGAGGAACACAGACAAGTAGGACAGCATTAATACTATCATGGTAAATTTGACATACAATTTAAAAATATATAATATTGCAATAAAGAGATTTGTAGTTTCATACACATTCCCTTTTTTCTGTCATTTTGGTATATTTGAATTTTCATATTTGTTATTTTTTAAAATTTATTTTTAGTTTTTAACATTCAATTTTTGGGTTTTTATTTGTTATTTAATATTTTTAGTTTTCAACATTGATTTCCACAAGATTTCAAGTTACAAATATTCTCCCCATTTCTACCCTCCTCCAATCCAAGACAGCATATGTTCTGATTGCACCTTTCCCCAGTCTGCCCTCCCTTCTGTCACCCCACTCTTCCCCTCATCCCCTTTCCCCTTACTTTCTTGTAGGGCAAGATAGATTTCTATACCCCATTGCATGTATATCTTATTTCTCAGTTGCATGTAAAAACAACTTTTCTTTGATCATTCATTTTTAGAACTTTGAGTTCCAAATTCTCTCCCTTCTTCCCTCCCTCCCCACCTTCCTTGAGAAGGCAAGCAATTCAACATAGGCCACACATAGATTATTATGCAAAACACTTCCATAATATTCATGTTGTGAAAGACTAACTATATTTCCCTTCATCCTATCCTGTCCCCCTTTATTCAATTTTCTCCCTTGACCCTGTCCCTTTTCAAAAGTGTTTGCTTTTGTGATTACCTCCTCTCCCTATCTGCCTTCCCTTCTATCCTTCCCCCCTCTCTTATCCCCTTCCCCCTTACTTTCCTGTAGGGTAAGATATTCAATTGAGTGTGTATGTTATTCACTCCATAAGTCAAACCCAATGAGAGCAAGATTCACTCATTTCCTTTTACCTGCCCCCTCTTCCCTTCCAATAGAACTGCTTTTTCTCACCACTTTTATGTGAGATAATTTACCCCATTCTATCTCTCCCTTTTTCCTTCTTCCAATATATTCCTCTCTCACTCCTTAATTTTATTTTTTTTTAGATATCATCCCTTTGTATTCAACTCACCCTGTGCCGTCTGTCTATATATATGTATATTACTTTCAACTACCCTAGTACTGAGAAAGGTCTCATGAGTTACAAATATCATCTTTCCATGTTGGAATGTAAACAAAACAGTTCAACTTTAGTAAATCCCTTATGATTTCTCTTTCCTATTTAATTTTTCATGTTTCTCTTGATTCTTATATTTGAAAGTCAAATTTTCGCTTCAGCTCTGGTCTTTTCATTGAGAAAGCTTGAAAGTCCTTTATTTTATTGAAAGTGCATATTTTGCCTTGGGGTATTTTACTCAGTTTTGCTGGGTAGGTGATTCTTGGTTTTAATCCTAGCTCCTTTGACTTCCAGATTATCATATTCCAAGCCCTTCGATCCCTTAATGTAGAAGCTGCCAGATATTGGGCTATTCTGATTGTGTTTTCACAATACTCAAATTGTTTCTTTCTGGCTGCTTGCAATATTTTCTCCTTGATCTGGGAACTCTGTAATTTGGTGACAATATTCCTAGGAGTTTTCTTTTTGGGATCTTTTTCAAGAGGTGATCAGTGGATTCTTTCAATTTCTATTTTGCCCTGTGGCTCTAGAATATCAGGGCAGTTCTCCTTGATAATTTCTTGAAAGATAATATCTAGGCTCTTTTTTTGATCATGGCTTTCAGGTAGTCCAATAATATTTAAATTATCTCTCCTGGATCTATTTTCCAGGTCAGTGGTTTTTCCAATGAGATATTTGACATTGTCTTCCATTTTTTCATTCCTTTGGTTCTGTTTGATAATATCTTTATTTCTCATAAAGTCACTAGCTTCCACTTGCTCCAATCTAATTTTTAAGGTGATATTTTCTTCAGTGGTCTTTTGGACCTCCTTTTCCATTTGGCTAATTCTGCCTTTCAAGGCATTCCTCTCCTCATTGGCTTTTTGGAGCTCTTTTGCCATTTGGGTTAGTCTATTTTTCAAGGTGTTATTTTCTTCAGTATTTTTGTGTCTGCTTTAGCAAATAGTTGACTTGTTTTTCATGATTTTCTTGCATCACTCTCATTTCTCCTCCCAATTTTTCCTTTACTTCTCTTATTTGATTTTCCAAATCCTTTATGAGCTCTTCCATGGCCTGAGACCAATTCATATTTTTCTTGGAGGCTTTTGATATAGGCTCTTTGACTTTGTTGACTTCTTCTGGCTGTATGTTTTGATCTTCTTTGTCACCAAAAAAGATTCTATAGTCTGAGTCTGAGTCCTTTTATGCTATCTGCTCATGTTCCCTGCCATCTACTTGACCCTTGAACTTTTTGTCAGGGTATGACTGCTTTTAGAGTGGAGAGTACTTTGTCCCAAGCTTTAGGGGCCTTGTGCTGCTGTTTTCAAAGCTACTTCTACTCCATAGTCACCGCAAACTCTGCCACAGAAGCGCTCCTCCTCCCCCAAGAACTGCCAACCAGGACTGCAACCCAGATCCAATCAGGGCAAAGCAAGAGAACCCTGCCTCTGTGCCAGCAAAGCAATCCCTGTACTCCCCTCTCATCTGCCGCTCCCATGGTGTGGGCCTGGGGCCAGAAGCATCTGTGCTGGAGTTCTGGAAGCAGCAGCTGGAGCTTCTTGCTGCTGCCACTGCAGCCACCTCTGCCACCCCTGGGGCTGGGGCCAGACTGGGCAATTCTATCACCTAGATCCAGCAGTTTTCCCACTAACCTGCTCCATTGTTTTTCACGTTTGTGGGTTGAGAAGTCTGGTAACTGCTACAGCTCAGTGATTCATGGCACTAAGGCCTGCTCCACGTACCTCCCCGTCTGGTCTGTCCTGGAGTGGTTCATGCTGGGCTGCAGTCTGCTCCCAGTGCTATAGACCCTTCCCAGTGACCATCCAGGTCATCTTGGGCTAGAGACTTGTTTCCCTCTGTTATTTTGTGGGTTCTGTAGTTCTAGAATTTGTTCAGAGTGATTTTTTACAGGTGTTTGGAGGGTTTTGGGGAGAGGTTAAGCAAGTCCCTGTTTTTCAGCTGCCATTTTGAGTTTCAAATTTTTCTCCCTATCTCAAGATGGCAGGCAATCTGACATGGGCTATATATGCACAATTATATTAAATGTGTTTCCACATTCATCATGTTGTGAAAGGAGAATCAGAACAAAAGGGAAAAACTACAACAAAGAGATGACAAAAAAAAGAGAGAGAAAATAATATCTTTTAATCTGCATTCAGACTCCGTAGTTCTTTCTCTGGGTGTGTATAGCATTTTCTATCATGAGTCATTTGAAATTGTCTTAGATCCAGTCTGCACAATATATGGCCCACTGGCTGCTTGCAGTTTGCCAAGGTAGCCCAAGGAAGGTATGTTGTGGAGGTTTATTTTACATCCTCTACATTATTAGTTGGTTGCCTGAAATCCTTTCTCAGGCTGCAGGTTGTGCAGGCCTAACTTAGATTATTGTATTGCTGAGAAGAGTTAAGTTTATCAGAGTTGATCCTCGTCCAATGTTGCTGTTAGTGTGTACGATGTTCTCCTCGTGCTGCTCACTTTACTCAGCATCAGTTTATGTAAGTCTTTCCAGGTTTTTCTTAAATCTGCCTGCTCATCATTTCTTATAAACATGTTTGTTATTAAGTTGATTATATAATTAAAAAAATAAAGGATGACCATCTATCTGCCTTCATGATGAAGGAATATCTCATTGATTAGAGGCCCTCTTTTGTTCATCTGCAATGAGGATTCGCCCTCCCTGTTTCAGTCAGAAAAGGGGGCGGTCATTGTATGCACCTTCAGGTCTCTATCAGTAAAAGAAAATGTGTGTAAAAATATTTTATATTTACTGTATTACTTTTTGGCATCTTTCCTTTTTTCACTTCCATCTATGCAAAAGGAGAGGTAGTACTGGGGAAGTGGATAGAGAATTGTGCTTCCAGTCAGGAAGAACTTGCTTCAAGTTCTGACCATACTGACAATGTGAGCTTGGATAAATCACTTAATCTTTCAGTCCCTCAAGTAAAGTAGTAAAACCCTAAATTTCAAGCCAAATACTGATCAGCATTGGTAGAGGGAAGTTCCTACTAGGAGTTCCCTACACTGATAAAATTGCAAGTTCATTCAATTTTTTTTTAAATAAAAGATGTCATCACTGAAATGTGATTTTGATGCAATATAAAATTAAGAGGCATAAATGCCTAACATTAGAACTTTTCCAATTTTGATTTAGTGTAGCAGGTTAGAGTTTAGGAGAAGACTGGGTATAAGAAGAAGAATGAAGGGATTAACACTGAGTAAACAATGGAAAATACAAAGTGGAGGCTACACAAACTAAAGATAAATTGTGATGATGTTGAAATTTTGCTTAGGCTCAGTCAAGCTCACCTTTCACTCCAGGCGTATGAGTACAATTGTGGGAAAGAGGAACGTTGGTCATGTAGACTTGTGACCATCTCGGAATAACAGGAGCTTTACCACTGAGCCTTGGGATGATGAAGAGTCTTTCCACAATTTGTCAAATATTTCTGGCCACTGTTTTTTTTTTTAAACATTGGTGGCTTAAAGAAGTACCTCATGCCGTTCATGATTTTCCTCTTTTAAATGTTTATTAGTGCTTTTTGTATTTATAGCAATATCTTTTGAAGATATCCACACCACTCTACCTCCCACCTCCCCACTAAAATGAGTCTTCCCTTATAATGAACAAAAACAAATAAAATGAACTGACTGTGATTGGATCTAACAGTATATACAATATTCCCCACCTGTGGACCTACTCAAAGGAGAAAGGTCATCCTCATCTCTGGTCTAAGACCAAGACAGGTCATTAAAAAAGATAATTGCTTTTGATGTATCTATCACGTTCCTCCAGCCCATGAACAAAGTTCCTCTCATCCATGTCGGAACCTGCCATGGAACAGATTTTAGAGTTTCCAGTAGCACAGACTAAAGCTTCTCAAGAAGAAAATCAAGGGAAGATCATGGCTGGTAGGTCCTGACTTGGGAAGTGCCAGAAGTGCTAGTGCAAATGGATAAAGGATATATGCAACTGCCAGAGATAAAGGTTGCTAAGCAAATTGCCAAATCTGGAATGTCATACCATGTGAACTAAAGCAGCTAAGTAGAACAGTGGATAGAGTATTGGATCTGAATTTGGAAAGATGTGAATTCAAATTCAGCCTCAAACACTTTACTAGCTGTGTAAGGCTGGGCATGTCACTTGACCTCTGTCAGACTCAGCTTTCTCATCTGTAAAATGGGAATAATAATAACACCCTCAGGTTGCGAGAATAAAATGAGATAACATGTAAATGATTTGCAAAAAAAAAAAAAAACAAAACTAGGCAAATGCTAGCTATTGTTATGTTTGCCTCTTTTTGTATTCTCAGTACTTATCACAGTACCTGGCACATAGTAGGTCCTTAATAAAAGATTCATTGTTTGATCTATTATTATTGTTATTAATTATTATTACTATTATTATTATATTGTGTGACTGAGTTACTGTCCATGGCACATATGGGTTAATAAAGACACAAACACTGGACAAAGATGAAGGACTATCACGCTAAAGACTATACAGCATTAAAGCCAATAGGGCAGTTCATTTTAGCCCTACTAGACTCTCAGGCAATAGCACCCAGATCCAGGAGCATGAATTGATATCAATGCATCATAACTTTCAAGGATAGGCATAAGGTTCAGGGATTGGAAGAATGAGGAGTCTCTAATTCTGTCAAGAAGTCCAAGATAAATTGGGGCATTCAGAATTTTCTAAGCACCTATCTAATTTTTATATCTGGCCATGAGATTCCAGCCCTACCTTCCTCCAAATAAGCTTCATGTCAACATGAGGCATTGTTACCCTGGAGTAAATGGCCACCTCTAAGTGGTAGTTGATAATATTAATAACTAAACACTCCGTCAAAATAATAATAATGATAATAGTTAATATGCAAACCATTTAAAGTTTACATATATTATCTCATTTAAGCCTTACAACCATCCTGTGAGGCAAATACTAAAGGTAGTATTATCTCCATTTACAGACAAGAAGAATGAGATTCAGAGATTAGGGATCTTGCCCACAGTCACAGAACTTGTGTCAGAGGACGATTCTAATCTATGTCTCTTCTAACTCCAAGTCCAGGGCCATTTCCACTACATCATGCTGTCTCTAGAATTAGGACTACAATTAGGATGCACTCCTTGGCATATTTCCCAGGTAGGTAAAAGATAGAAAAGGCTTATTATATAACAAAATATTGATAGAACACTTTTTTACTAGTTAAAAGTTAATTGCTTTGTGCTAATTAAAACCTGTTTAAAAATAAATTGGTCCACTGACTAGTGAATGGCCAAACAAATTGCAGCCTAGGAATGTGTAGCAATTTTACTTTCTCTCACTCATGGACCCCCTAGAAAAACTATCTAACATTTAGAGTTTCTAAAACCATAACTCATGAACCTGCACAATATGTTTATTTTTGCCAGTTAAACAAGACATTCATACAATGCAAAAATTGTTTACTCAAGTACCATAGTAATTGTAATGGTACCTCTATAGAAACGTGGGGCATAATCTCCTTAGGGTTACCACACCACCTATGTGGGAGACCAGATAGAGAATATATGGGACTAGGGAACACTCAGAGAGAACACATTGTGATGTTGGAAATGAAGGGAGAACCTGTCTCTAAGACACACACAGAGGGACATGTGTGTGCACAGATGGCCAGGGTAACTCAGATGTTGTTAAGTTTCTGACCTTCTCTGGTGATATCATCGTTCTATTCTCTGCCTCTCTTTGCTAAGTGTTGCATCTCCATTCCAATTACATCATTTTTTTCAGAGTATCTGTCTTGGTCTCATGCCTGTCAGGCAGTTCTTTGATACCATGTATTGGTTTCAGTTGTTTAGCTTCTTCTGGGACATATGCTGTTCTCTGCTACCATCTATTAGGGAGCAATGGCTAGAAAGCCTCTCCTGAAAGCAAGAGTTACAACTGTTTTGTGCAAAGTCAAGGACTACGAGATATCATGAACCGTGAAATCAACAAAAAATGGCAGAATATCCCAGGCTAATATAAAGTCTGTTGTTTATGTCTTATTTTTTCTTCTGCTATCACCTCAAGGTCCTGACTCCAAACAACTATCTGATGAAGATATCTAATATCTAATTCCTATTAATTCCTGTTGAATAGATAATTGCTATAAATGTAATGTATTTTTGTGTCATAAAGAAAGAAATTTAGAAAACCCATTCTAGGGACCAAAAAAAAAAATCCAACAGGAACTGCTTGAGGAGTAGAAGTCTCTCCCCTTGCTCCTAAGATCCTCAATAATTGGTATCCAAATAAAGTTGAGGACAAGAACAAAAAGTTAAGTGAAGAAAGTGGGGCCATTGTTACCTGGGAATATTTCATATTCATTTTTTATTATGCATACCTGTCACTGACTTTTGTGCTGCTTTTTGACTCCCCACAAAATTCAGTGTTTCCCTTTAAAATATTTTGAAATATCATATCATAAGGAATATGGGATGTATGGAAGTCAGAGTAACCTGGGAAGACTTGTATGAATTTATGCAAAGTGGAAAAAAAACAGAACCAGGAGAAGAATAGACTCAAAGACTGATAATAAAAGTGGAGACCATGATAGAGAATAGTCAAAATTAGATCAAATGCAAAGAAGGAAGTATATTCCTAGCTATCAATAACTATTTATTAAGTGTTTAATATCTATGTCAGGCACTATGCAAGATACTGGAGGAACAAGTACAAAGAATGAAACAATTTCTCTACCATCTTCTGTATGAAGTCTTTCCTCAATCTGCTGGCACCCTCCCTCCCAAACTGTTCTATATCTAATTCCTTTGTATGTGTTTCTGCTTATTCATTACACATACTTAGACACACATGATTTGGAGATATACATAGACCCATGTGCGTACATACATGAATCCATACTTGTCTCCCCAGTAGAATTTAAGTTCTTTGTGAATAAAGATTTTTTTATATTTTGCATTCACATCCCCAGAGACAAATATATTGCTTGGCACATAGTTGTCGTCGTTGTTGTGGTGATGGTGGTCCAGTCATTCAATCGTGTCCAACTCTTCATGACCCCATATGGCATTTATCATTTGGCTTTGTCGTTTCCTTCTCCAGTGTATTAAGGCAAAAGATGGTTAAGTGACTTACCTAGAGTCACACAGCTAGTAAGTCTCTGAGGTCAAGCTGGAATTCACATCTTCCTGACTTCATGCCTAGCACTCTATCCACTGAGCCACCTAGCTGCCTTGGCACATTGTAGGGCTTAATAAATACCTGCTGTCCTATTGAAATATATTTCTTTCCTCTCAGTAGAGAGGTGACAAACCATAAGTAAGGAATGTTTCAGGCTCCTTGCTCTTTTTTGCCCCGCATATCCTATCAGTTGCCAGGTGTTAATTCTATCTCCACAACATATTTCACATCCATCCCCTCATCTCCTCTACTCATACCACTTTGTTTGAGTTCCTCATCATTTCTTTCCTAGACTACTAGGATATCGTCCCACGTCCCTCCCCTCTGCATTCATCATCTACATTTCTTCAAAGTCATATTTCTAAAACAAAAGTCTGACCATATCACTGCCCTGATCAATGTAATTTACTGGCTTGCTGTTACCTCTGGATCACTTACAAACTTCTGTTTGGCAGCTCAAGCCCTTCACACGATGGGTCCAACTGCCTTTGCAGTCTTCCCTATGTCTGGAATTACTCCTTCCTCCCATTTGCCTTTTAGAGCACCTGGTTTCCTTCAACACTCAGCTCAGATGAGGCCTCCTGCTCTCTCCCCCTAGCTTATCGTTATTCTGTGTGTGTGTGTTTGTATGTGTGTATACTTATTTGTGTACAGGTTGTCTTTCCCAATATAATGTAAGCTCCTCGAGGGCACGATCTGTTTTATTTTTATCTTTGTATCTCAGATGTCTAGCACAGTACTTGTCATAAAGTAAGTGCTTAATACTTGTTAATTGAATGATTGGCTTTATTATACATAGCTTCTGTAGATTGAGGCTCTTTAAAAAGTTTTTCTAGTTATTAAGAAAGTTTTCTATAGGAGAAGACTAATGAAAAAGGATTGAAGTGTAAAAATAAAGCAAATTAATAAAACAATAAGGAAAATAGATTATGGGACAGGCAGGACTGTGCCAAGAGAACTCTCAAACAGCTTGACCTTGTCATTCAACAACTTGTCTTACTAGTGTCCTACTTTTAACATCCCCATTTAATTTCACATGTTCTTGAGTCAGAGTGCCTTTGGTTCTAGTTTCCATTTCAACTGCTCCACGGGCATATTGGTCACCTCAGAGTATGAAGTTTTGGTTAAGTTGGTTATAATTGTAACATTTGAATATGCTCTTCTCTGCTTCTCATTTCTCATGGTTTGACTTCTCCCGTTTCTCATGTATTGAGCCAGATATCTTGGCAACAATAGCACATGGAATAACTTGTTTCCTCTTTGGCTTTAGCGCTAATCCCAGATGTCCTTCTTAATTGCTCAAAGCTGATCACATTGAACTAGCACCTAGCTGTTCTCCACGGGTCAATTGCCATTCAACTTAAGCCCTCACTTCCCTTTACCCTCTGACTAGGCTCTGACACAATGTAATTCAATGTCAATTTATTTGACAGAAAGTTTGAAGTAGGTGTGCACTCGGTGGTGCTATAAAGCCTATAACACTCTTCCTCTTTTTTGCAACATGCAGAGAAGCAGGCCATCAATTAACCAGCTAGCAAGTGAAATATATAGTCTGGCCACCATGTGGTACTACTCTTAGATTCCCAGCCAAATAACTACATCAGAGAGTATTCAGTGTCAGTGCACATGCACTGGTGTTGCCAAAGACCACAGACTCCCTCTACATCTAGATCATAAGAATATTTAGCCTACCAGGTCTTAGAATATTTCCCCTCTCACTGCCCCAAATTCTCTAGGGCTCATGCTGAGGCACTATAGCCCTGGGTTTAATTTAGAGCTATGAATATGTTTTAAAAGATGTTCTGGAATTACTAAAAGATGAATCCCTTATCTCCACACTTAAGCCCTATATTTGGGAAATCTGTTCTTGTCAACCAGTTTCCTTTATAAGACTTAGACAATAAGCTATTTAATGTCCACATGATTTATTAAAACACAGTGAAGTAAATAATTGCCACAGAGCAAAACTGTAAAAAAAGTTTCACTCAATAGTCTCTCCTTCTAATCCACTACCCCTTTCCAATGGACTTTCTCTTTACCCTAAGTAGTCAAAGGACTAATCATAGGAGTTATATTTCTGGGACTACTTTTCTGAAGTCAGGGACCTCAATCAACTAGGGCTAAGAAACATCGTAGAAGGGAAAGTTTGTCTTTTCTTCATCTCACCAACAGTTACTACTCTCAAAAACTATAATACGAGGTCCCCAGAACCTACTTCTGTCTCAGACCTAAGTCACTCTGGTGGCATTAACTAACTAGTCCAGGTAGACAGCTTTAATTTTAGTTGCAAGTCTGCTCTCAGCTTATGCTGATTTTGTGCACAACAGATAGAGAAACTGGGAGCTGCTGATGCAGTGGCCATGCTGAAAGTATCACTCTCAGATGTAGACATCATCTCTCTGTGACCAGCTCAACCCAACAGCCCATGTCCCTTTTTCTCCCCACTGTCAACAACAAGGACTGGAATAACTGAATGAAGTGTCTTTCTCTGGGCAAAGTCAATGAAAATGGTCCAAGAAGGCAGAGCCAATCTGTAGACCTTCATAAAAAATGTCACCCTGACTCCTAATCTTTTAGTATCATTTTGTTCTGGAACTCACACCCAGATGGCCATTGCAAACCCAGTGACATTTAGAATTTCCAACTTCTTCTTGAATGCTTATTTTTGAAATCCTTCCTTTAATTTTCTCTTTAATTAAAAAAATCATTGAAATATTTTATTTTTATATCATCTTAATTTCTGAATATATTTTATCCCTCCATTCCTCTTCCCAGTGAGCCATCTCCTGTAACAAAAATAAAATGTCCTTTTATTTTAAATATGTACTAATAAAGGTTCTTTCCTGCACTTCCATTGTCCCAAAAGCCAGAATTCTAAGTTTTAATTAAACTTTTCTTGATGCTACCCTGTCAAATAAAATTTCATTGAATAATTTGGCAAAGTTCCTTTAATTCTCTACCTGATCTAACTAATTATTTTTACAGCTAATTCACACTTCCTTTTTATTTTAAAATGCTCTTAATTCTCTCTCCTTTGGAGGAGTGATTGAGAGGGAAGGTAATGGGGGTAGATAAACTTATCAATTTATCTTCATACTCATCCTAAATTCAGTCTTTCTCTAATGATCCCAAAGCCCATTGATATTTCCAACCAGTAACCACAGGTTTCTGTCCTTCTAGCTAAAAGGACACTTTTTCAAAATATTATAATTGCTATTTGAATGAGAAGACATGTTAAGCCTCTCATGAATGCTAAGTAGATACACTTAAAGGGAAATTTGCTCTGCTTATAATAATTCAGTGTTTTCCCTTCCCACCAAACACCATGGGTGCTGAGTCAGGCAAGAGATGTCCAGAGAATTTAACAAAAAACTGCAACAGGTCAGTAACATTTCATTATCCCCTTAGCCAAGCTTGCTTAGTTTTAATTAAACTTTTCTTTGATGTTACTTTGTCTAGAAACATGGAATTGAATGTAATAAGATGGAATTTGATAGGGATACATATAGTTTTAGTTTTTAGTTTCTGTTTTTTTTTAATCAGCTCCATTAGTACAAGATAGGGGAGGCATGCATGGACAGCTGTTTTTTAGGAAAGGTCTTGAGACTTTTAGGACTTGAGTTCAATATGAATTGACAGTGTTATATAGCAGCCAAAAACCAGTGCCTTCTTGTGGTTCACTAACAGAGGCATAGCTTCTTGCAATATGAACGTGATAGCAGTGATGTGCTTGATAAATGTTTAATAACTGGCTCTCCAAAAAGACACATACACAGGGCATACTTTTAAGTTTAATCTTCATTATTAGCACTTTTCCATCACTTTCTTAAGTCTAGACAATTAACAAAATAAGAAATCAAGCCCTGATTTGTTGTTATTGTTCAGTTATTTTCAATTCTTTCTGACTCTTTGTGACCCCATTTGGGGTTTTCTTAGCAGAGATACTGGAGTGGTTTGCTACTTCCTTCTCTAGCTCATTTTTCATATGAGGAAATTGGGCAAACAGGGTTAAGTGACTTGTCCAGGGTCACACAGCTAGTAAGTGTCTGAGGTCATATTCGAACACAGGATGATGCATCTTCCTGATTCCTGGACCTATACTCTATCCATTGTACCACCTAGCTGATTTTTAGCATTTGCCAATTTCCAAGGAATAAACAGTCACATTGAAAATTTAACAATCAACTCTCACCAGCCCATACACATTAGCTCCAGCATACTCTTGAGTGATGGTCTCATTGTACCCTCCCGTGGTCACATCATATCTGCAATATCACAGCGTTCAGTTCTAGGCAATACAATTCAAGAAAGAAGTTGATAAACTGCAAACATCTAGAGGAGGACAATCCAAATGGCGAAGAGCCTTGATTTGATAACACACAACAATCAGGTGAGAGAACTAAGGATAGTTAGCCTATAGAAAAGAATATTTAGAGTGGACATGATAGCTTAATGTCTTCAAATACTTGACGGGACTATTAAGTGAAAGGTACTAGACCTGTTCTGTGGGCTACAGAGGAAAGAAACAGGAACAATGGGTAAAAGTTGCAAGGGGGTGTGGGGGAATTTTTTACTTGGTATCAGGAAAAAATAATTCCCTACCACTACAGATATCTAAAAGTAGAATGGGATGCATCAGGAGGTAGTGTATTCCCCTGGATGAATGTCTTTGAGCAAAGGCAAAATGGTGGCCTATTGGAGAGGCTATCAAGGGGATTTATTTTATGGATGGGTTGGACCAGATGGCTGCTGAGGCCCCTTCTATCTCGGAAATTCTGTGATTCTGCCCTGTTAAGTAGAAGTTATATAAAAAGGAACAGTTTAAAAGATAAGTCATTATCCAACAGCTCTGTGAACTTTTGCTAATAGTTCCCTCTGAATTATTCTCCATAAATAACCCAGCTAGCATGAAGCACATGTTCTGCATGGCTTAGTGGTGACACAAATACAGCCATGCATCTGCTACACAACTGGAGAATCTGGTGGTGCTTCACCAACACTGACTGAGAAGGATTTTGGTTGTAGACAGAAGAGAGAAAAATCATTCTCCCAAAAGAAGTGGCTCTGAGGTTGCTCATTCTCACTGCAAATGGATCAGGGTTATCATTCTCAAATGAACTGAAAACTGAGTCAATTTTTTCTCTTCTTTGGCCGCGGTGGAACTTGCTATAAAACAAATATTTTGCACAGAATCTTTTCTCAGAAGGCATCACAATAGAGATAGATACTGGCCAATTCATACTTAGAATGCTGCCAAAAATATGTAGGGGAAAGTATTATTAATCCCAATTTACAGATGGAAAAATGAAACCCAGAGAGGCAGCAGGAGTTTTCCAAAGCCACGGCGTCTATAAGAATAGCTGGAAAGAGGCCCTAGTTTCTGCCTTCTTGATGACTCAATAGCCATTACATAGACATATCTCTGTCATCTAGTTTCAATACATGAATGAATGTTTATGTACCTATATAAACTGATGGAGGGAAAACTTACCATCATCCTCTAGATCTGGAGCTAGAAGGGGCCTCAGGGGCCATCTAGTCCAACACCCTCATATTCCAGATGAAATAACTGAGGCCTAGGGAAGTTAAGTGACTTGTCCAAAGTCACACAATGAGTAAGCACAGAAGTGAGATCTGAAGCTGGCTTCTCTGTTTCCAGACACAGAATGCTTTCCTGAGAGAGAATGGGAGATGAAAAAGGGAAAAATACTTGCTTGTTCACTTTCACATTATTCAGGGGAAAAAAAGTAACAGGTTTTTCAACTAAAACTTTTTACTAAGTAAATGAGCTTCCTGGCAGAACCCTAAATAGGTATTATCTATTAAGAATAGTACCAGCCATTAGGAAGATATTTCTGATATGCAGATCGAGTAGACTAAAGGGAGGCAGACTGAGAGGTGGCAGGAAAACACATTCTCATACGTCTCAAAATATATCCTTAAGTGGCCTGTCGCTGATGTTTAATTTCCATTCTTAGACTTTCACTTCTCCACAAAAATTCCACTTGGATGATCTATCATAGGATGGACATGACGCTAGTTTCTTTAAGGCTATAATAGCAGAGTTCAACTCAGGAATGTTCAACCGAGGCTGAAAGGGTTTGAGGCCGCATCTACTAGCAAAGGAACAGCCAATCAAAGTGCAGTAAGGCCTCTCAACAGAAGGCTGGCCACTAGCTAATGGCAACTGATGGAAGAGATAGGGATAGCAACTAGACATGATTTCAGCTACAAAGGGCATATGAAGGAAGAACTGAGAAATATAAGTATATATAGAATGGCTTCACATACACACATTTTTGTACATATACATATTTGTGTCTGATGGTAGTCATCTCTAGGGTGGGGGAGGGAAGAAAAAGGGAAAAAAGAAATGTACATGACAACTTTATTACATATTTAAAAGGAATAGCAAGTTGTACATAACAGATATGCATTTTCATGTGCAATCATCTTTTTTAAATTCTATATTATGGAAATACATGCTTTATTTCTTAAGTTCAGAATAAAATAAGTCAAATTAAAAAAATAAGAATAAAAAATTTAAGGAACTCAGGAGGAAAGAAACGCTCTCAACCAATTCAGTTTGGTACTTTTTCTGCAAGCTGATAGTTTCAGAGAAATGCCTAGATGACTTGAAAGCTAAATGACTTGGGGCAGCTAGGTGGTGCAGTGAGTAGAGCATCGGTCCTGGAGTCAGGAGGACCTGAGTTCAAATCCAGCCTCAGACACTTGACACACTTACTAGCTATATGACCTTGGGCAAGTCACTTAACCCCAATTGCCCTGCCCTCCCCCTCCCCCAAAAAACCCCCCAAAACAAAAACAAAACAAACAAACAAAAAAAGCTAAATGACTTGTCCATGGTCACTCAGCCAGTATCAGAAGCAAGACTCCTTGCTTCTGAGGCTAACTCTCTACCCACTGCTCTCCTGCCAAGCCACTAGAGAGAAAAATAAATAGAACCAAAAATCTCTCAGTCCCACATGACTCCCTTCCATTTCTCTAGGGATGCAGAGAGAGAGTAGTGGGAACGAGGACTGAGGATTATTAGACCATCTCCAAATATTAGTTTCACTGTTGCTACTTTTAATGTTCAATCATTGTATAACCACTAGTAAGTTGATAGATTACTGGAGGAACTGAACCACATCCCTATTGACATTCTTAATATAAATGAAACCAGAAGACATAAATAACTTTCAGCTAAATGGAAGGATGGATTGCAGATTTTCCTAAGAAAGATTAAAAAAGAAAAAGATTTGGCAGAGTTGGTTTCATCCGACACTCAAATGCAACAACAACAAAATCATTTCATGGGGTGTCTCCTGTACTCAGATCCTGCCAGCAGCTGCAAAACTCAGCATTTCGCTTCCTTACTGAAACCAAGTGGGAGCATTCCACTTGGGAGACTGCCTCAGAGCAATCATTTCACACCACCTTGGGGTGAAACCTCTAAAGATCAATCAGTAAATAAACAAACATTTATTAAGCCTCAGCTAATGAGCAAAGTGCTGGGGATAGCCAGAGGCAAAAGACAATCCCTGCCCTCAAGGAGTTTTCAGCCTTTTGGACAAGACTACTGAGAAGGCATCAGAAACTACAGAACTGTATGCCAACATCTCCATCATTATAAAAATCTTCATGGATATGCTTAATGAAAACATGAAGGGGACAGGAAAACTAGCACAAGAATTTTCAATAGCTGGCAACATCTTCACAGTCACACAAGTGACTGAGAGGTAGGCAGAATACAAGATCCAGCTGTGTTTATTCTTTGTTGATTTTTTAAAAACTGACTCAGTAGAACAAAATGTAGCCTTAAAGGCTTTCTTCCAACGACCTATCTCCCACGAGTTAGTTCAAACATAAGATTTGTTGACAGATGTAACGGTGGAGGTAACATATTTCAGAAATCCACTGAATTACAGCATCAAGAGAGGCATAAAATAGGGAGACATATGCTCACCTAGGGTGTTTGTCAGTCTTGGGGAGGACATTCTGGGCAGAGTCAAACTAGAGTTGGACTTCGTAGGCATGACAAAGTCTTCTAAATGTTCATGTTCACAGATTATATTGTACTAATTGCATTGAGCCCTGAAATATTACAAAGTCTCATTTAATGAAATCCATATCACTCAAAAGAGATTAACAAAAACAAACATATTGAAAAACAAAGTGTTTTAATATGCAGATTGTGGATAGAGCACTTCTTGAGGGGAGGAGGAACCAGGAAAGAAGGGGAAGAAGGAAGAGGTCTATGAGCACCATAGTTGATAATGTCTTCTCTGTGGTCTCTAGTGGTTTGTAAACCAAACAGACCTCAAGATTGGTGTGAAGTTGCTACTGCTGGTAGTATCTCCCAAGCTCCAAAACAGGTGCAATATCTTAGGTCAACTCCACTGATAAAGCTTTTCAAGGAGAGCATACTCATAAAGGAGAGATAATATTTTGAAAATAGGGGGTAAAAGGTAGAAATTATTTGGGGCATAGCAAGCATGGGCATATGTTTGCCTAAAGAAAACTGATGAGGAAGCTGCTGAGGTTGGGGTGGCTAGAGAGAGTGGTGACATGACTAGAGCAAAGCAGCAAATCTGTAGATTTCTAGTCTTTTTTAAAAAAATCCATACTTTAAAAAAAAATCAATCCCAGTGAGCCCCCATATTTAACTACCAGAGAGCATTGCTTCCTAGTTAGCTTAACATTTTCAATGATGAAGCACTGATGATCCCAGGCTTGATCTGACAGCTGTGCCTGCTAGCCAATATGAGAGGATGGTCAGGAAGAATGCCATTCTCTCTGTGGTTCTTAAAGAGATGTTACCTCTATCCCCCAGTTCTATATTTACTGAGTGCAATCTGTTCCTCTCATTAATCTAGGGGCTCTGGTGAGTGCGTATTTGAATTTTGGTTTAAGTCTCCACCCACTATAATAACTCTTCCCTCTTCCTTGGTCTGTTTTATTTTGATAAACTCTAATCATGAGAATATGGCATAACAGAGTCTCCCAAAAGCATGTATTAGTTGTAAATAGTCTTACTCATAACATAAGACATGTCACAATAATTTTTAAGATGAAAGCCACCCATGGCCAGTCTATAAGCACACTCTAAACACCAGTTTTAGGACATAGTTTAGATATCTAGGTGAAACCGTCCCACAAAGAACTTCAAGCATCCAAAATCATTGGATATAGCTGATGTCTCCAAAGCTTTTCCGCTGATGGAATATCAGAAGTTATAGTCAAGTTAGCTAGAAAACCAAAGGATCAAAGTGAGTAAACTGATCTCTACCTTCTCTTTAAGGGTAGCCACTAGCAATCTGAATTCAGACCTGACTCTTTCTCTAATACATTCTCTCGATGCTGACTTCTCTGCCCTGGCTACATCTCCAGGCCACTCTAGCTTCAGAAGTGTTGGTTGTGTGAACTGTTTGTTTTTTCCTTGCCCAAGCCCACAAGGGTACCACTAAGCTTATCACAGGATAGTAGCTACAATACCAGAGCAGGCTTTATCTGAGAAGGCAATGTCTTTGCCCTCTCTTGCCTGCGAAGTAAAGGAGATGTTGGGGCAGCTAGGTGGCACAGTGGATGGAGTGCTGGGGCTGGAATCAGGAAGATCCCTCTTTGTGAATTCAATTCTAGCCTCAGACACTTACTAACTGTGGGACCCTGGGCAAGCCTGTTTGCCTCAGTTTCCTCATCTGTAACATGAGCTAGAGAAGGAAATGGCAAACCACTCCAGTATCTTTGCCAAGAAGACCCCCAAACGGGGTCATAAAGAGTCAGACACAACTGAAATGACTGAAAAACAACAACAAAGGGGATGTTACACACAGATTATGATGTACAGTTGGTACCTCAATACATATATCATAAAGAGGTGCTCCGAAAGAACAATGACCTCTACCCAGAATTGAATAGTAGGAGAAAGTCTGTCTGAATCATATATAGAGAATTGTGCCATGATTTCAATGATACCGAGATGTTCCCTGACTCAGAAGCCTGTATTTTTCAAGTTATTCTATATGATTCCAAATCTTGATACACCTGAGTTTCAAAAGAATCAAAACTGAAGGTGACCCAAAGGGCCATGGATGCATTATAAAGGTAAATAAGTTGCTGCATGTTACTAATAAAGCATTACAAAAAAAACCACCAGGAAATATGTGACTAGGAAAAGAAGCATGCTGATCTAGTTTCAAAAGTGAAGCATAGATGTAAAAAGTCTTTCTTTTCTAGTAGCTTGGATGATTTCAGAGATACTTTCCAACTCTGATATTCTATGAAAACAAATGGGCAAACTGAGTGTTTATTTGACACTCCTTTTTTAAAGGAAAGCTTCTGGCACAGTGGGTAGATCCTCTATGTAGAATTAATTGAAAGACCTAAGGACAAGCATCTTACAAGTTAAGAAAACAGACATAGTCTGGACTACTGGAAGGTGCTCCCGCGATACTGAAATCATAGATTTTGGGGCAGCTAGGTGGCGCAGTGAGTACAGCACTGGCCCTGGAGTCAGGAGGACCTGAGTTCAAATTCAGTCTCAGACACTTGACACACTGTGTGACCTTGGGCAAGTCACTGAACCCCAGTTGCCGTGCTTTCCCCCCTCCAAAAAAAAATCATACATTTGTCCCTCTTGGAGCTTCTTGTCTTCATTAAAATGCAAATGTCCCTGAGATGAGTGACATAATTAGGATTTTTATTTCATTTTAATATAGGAGAAACTCAAAGTATTTTTTCTGGCCTTGTTGGTTGCATGGACATAGTAAAATCAGGCATGTGTCTAGACAAATACCTCTTTGCCCACTCATCATCAAGGAAGAGAAGCAGTTTTGAAATTGAGAAGCTGGGAGACCTAAAAGGGCAACCTCATGAACAAAGCCTTGTTAGATGTAGTCTGCAGACAAGTAGTATGGCATAGGGATGCCCACTGTAAGCTATAGTGAAGTCTCAGAGAGACCTAAAGTCTGATGACCAAGAGTTGTCTTCAAAAATAAACTTGACCCTAAAAACACTAGCTACGTAACAAGGAGTACCTCCACCTTATTTTCTAAAGAAGTTGAGGGAAAGAATCATTTCCTGGAGATGAAAAGCCTGTTCTATACAAAAACTCTGAAAAGAACAGATAGGTCACTTATTGATGAAAGAAAACCAGGAAGACTTTTTTTTTCTCTTAGGATTGCCCAAATGTCCAAAGATGGCTACTTGGGAAAAATAGCAAATTGCTTTTGGGCTTTAAACTAAAAAGCATGGCAGAGCCCAGTCTTCTCATGAAGAAGAGATAGCACAATAGAAAAGATTCTAACTAGAATGGAAGCTGGAACCAAAGAGAAACTCTACAACCACATTCCCAGTGGAACCATGACTGACAAGTTGTCAGGGAAAAAATACAATAGAGCAATGTTCAAGAACTACAATACAACCAGTGGGCTGCCATCTAGCACAAAGAGTCCATCAGAGACAACACATCTGGTAGAGAACATCAGGAAACAGCAAGGGAGCAGCATGGTGACATCACCAGTAGAAACCACCAGCCCTACAACGTTAGAAGAGCGAGGTGCCATTCCACATGTGTTCAGCTGCACACATTCCTTTCGTCCATCCTCCTCTATAAATGTACATTGACCACATGTTTTCCTTACATGTGTGTCCTTCCACCTGCATTCGTTGACCACACATGTTCTCTACAGGTGTCCAGTCTTCCCACTGATGGTACATGTATTTGTAGGAGAATATACTCCAGGTTTATTGGGGAAAATGTTTTATTGCTATATTATCTATCTATCTATCTATACTATTGGTATACTATATTATCTCACTAAGTGTGTTTGCTTTGAAGTAATTCCATCCTCTAGCTGACTAACAAAGTTAAAATGCATCAGTCAGTCTTATGAGTTAGAGTTTTGTGAGGATACGGATACACAGTATTTTTAGCCTAAAGAAGGCATGTCTAGGAGGTGCACTTTGTCAGCTAAAAGGGTGCCCTGAAGGGGCACAATAGCCATTAATATATTTGTGCCATTTGATTCATCTATCCTTTCTAATGCAATAGCCAGATATTTATAGAGAAAAAAGATGGTGAGCATTGGTCAGAAGAAGAGGCACTGCCTGGTCCTTGCTTAGCATGAGAACACTTCATGGAGAATGGTAACCAAAAGGAAAGAAAGAGTATGACTAGGGAGGTGAAATGTCAGCTCCAGGGTAAAGTACATACACAATTGCCATAGAAAAAAATGAGGGCAACAGTGGTGGTGGAAACTTTCTACCTGAGGGGAATTCAGAAACCTAGCTGCATGTTTATGGGCTTGAAAACTGACGTTTACTCATAGAATAGCCTATGTAACAAAACAAAACAAAACAAAACAAAACAAAAGAATATTTCTTTTTATGTCAATGTCATGAAACTTATCCTGGACCACACAAAGCCTAAGCCTGGATCCTCAGGTCCTTACTTCGTAGTGGCTCTCCTGGACGTGGCTGTGCTCCTAATTTGGATTCGGATTCCATTTCAGACACTCCTACTGCCTTGGCATCTCTTAACTCCTCAAATAATAAATCTAGACACTGACCTTGGCTTCCATTTCAGATTTATACTATCACATTTGGCCCTTTCAGTTTCAGGCATCATAGCCCTGGACACCACCTTCTGCTTCCTCACATAATTAGATACCTTTCCTGCCTCATTGCCTGAGCAGGAATATTCTATTTACAAGTTCATAGGGTTCTAGATTTAAAGCTGGAAGAGACCTCAGAGGTTATTGAATCTGACTACCCCACACTCTGCAGATGAGGAAAATGAAGTACAGAGAACTGACTTGCCCAAGGTGACAAAACTAAGTGTTTGGGGGAGGATATAAGCCCAGACTGTCCTGAATCCAAGTCCAACACTCTATTCATTTCATTCCTCCATGTTTCCTCCCAGCACATTCCCTAACACAGCAAAGTTTCAGTCACGGCCCCTATACAATCACAGCCCTTACCAGGTGCCAACGCTGGCCTCCCAGGAGCAGGGCAGGGGAGAACACAGAGAACAAACTTCACAGTAATTCTTATCTAGGCCTTGGGACCAGCCTTCGCACAATGTTTAGAATTCTTTTTCTGTCCCGGGCAATCAAGGAAGGAGTAAAGAAGACAAGAACTCATCTCGCATCCATGCTTTGGCAACATTTATTCCCCGTCACACAGGAAAAAAATCAAATGGAGTGTACAGCTATTAAAACCACTGAAGAACTAGGACCTGAAAGTCATCCCCATGCTCTTTTTAGAATACACAAAGATCAAATGAGGCAGAAGTGAAGAGGAATAGAGGGAGAGGTGATGGGGGAATTGAAAAAATCTTGACAAAAAAGGATATGAGCAACTTAATGCTATCACCGTCCAGAAAAGGGTGTCCCACAAGCTAATATACTGGGCTGAGCTCTGCCCCCTGAGGTGTACAGTCAAATCCCTTTATAGACTGTTCTAGGGAAAAAAGGTCATCCCAAATATTTATCTCAGATGCAATCACAAAAAGCCTCTGAAAAGTCAGAACTCTCAAGAGCTCTACAAAATCAAAACCAAAGTGAGCTGTAAAAATACTTAGTGTATCACATTTCTCATTTCATTCTTTTACCCTGGGTTTCTTTCTTTTTTTTTCAGGTAAACTAATCATTTTTTGGCTAGAAAGAAAGAGGAAGGAAGGAAGGAAAGGAGGGAGGGAGGAAAGAAGGAAGGAAGGAAGGTGGGAAAGAAGGAAAGAAAAAAAGAAGGGAGGAGGAAAGAAGGACAGAAGGAAGGGAGGAAAGAAGGAAGGAAGGAATAAAAGAAGGGAGGGAGGAAAGAAGTGAAGGCGGAAAGAAGGGCAGAAGGAAGGGAGGAAAGAGGGAAGAAGGAAGGAAGGAAGAAGGAAAGAAAAGAAGGGAGGGAGGAAAGAAGGGAAGGAGGAAAGAAGGACAGAAGGAAGGGAGAAAAGAGGAAACGAAGGAAGGGACATCTATAAGTGGGGGCTATTTTCCCTAACTGTTCAGGCTCTACCCTACAAATTAGCTTTATGCCTCCAGGAAACAATTACCAATTCCTTATGTGTGCCATCTACATTAAAATGGAAGCTTCTTGATGGCAAGGACTGTCTTTATTTTTGTATTTATATCTCCAGGACTTAGCACTGAGCTTGACAATCTATAAACTAAATAATTTTTCTCTCTTCCTGCTAGTTTATTTATTCATTCACTTTGGCTGGGGACAATTGATCTCTGCATCTAGCCTTTGTGACCCAATGCCAGTGGAGTGTCCTATGGATGCTGACAACCATGCTCTTTTTTCTTCATCCATTGAAGAGAACCTCAGAAGGAGAAGTCAATAAAATCAAATTAAGCACAACTGGTTTTCATGCTGTGGACCTAGGTAGGAATAACTGGTGTCAAATGGTTAAAAGTAACTTTATTAGACTGGTGGTTTCCTTTCCACCTCCTTGTAGCCCAAATGAGCACAGGATCAGGCTCATTCTTGCTATTATAACAACAACAATAAGTAATGATAACAATAAAAGCCAAATCATGAGGGCACCTGATAATGCCTGTATGATCCCTGCTGTCTTGTTGGCTACTGGATTTATCTTAAAGATTCTCTTGGTGAACTTGCAGAAGATGAACTTTTATTTAATTACAAGAAGCAGCTATTTTATCTGCCTGTGTAATAGTTTGCCAAATATTACATATATACAAATAAAATACCAAGACAGCAAATCACGCAAGACCATTTGTATCTGAACTCCATCAAAAAAAGATGAGATACAGCTAGTGTCTCTGATAAAGGCCTTATTTCTAAAATATGTAGAGAGCTGAGTCAAATTTACAAGAATACAAGTCATTTCCCGATCGATAAATGGTCAAAGGATATGAACAGGCAGTTTTCAGAGAAAGAAATTAAAGCTATCTATAGTCATATGAAAAAATGTTCTAAATCACTATTGATTAGAGAAATGCAAATCAAAACAATTCTGAGGTACCACATCACACCTATCAGATTGGCTAACATGACAAAACAGGAAAATGATAAATGTTGAATATGTGGGAAAATTAGAACACTAATTCATTGTTGGTAGAGCTGTGAACTGATCCAACCATTCTGGAGAGCAATTTGGAACTATGTCCAAAGGGCTATAAAATGTGCATACCCTTTCATCCAACAATACTGCTTCTAGAGCTATAGCTCAAAAAGACCATAAAAATTGGAAAAGGACCCACATGTACAAAAATATTTATAGCAGCTCCTTTGGTGGTGGCCAAGAACTAGAAATGGAGGGAATGCCCATCATCTGGGGAATGGCTGAACAAGTTGTGGTATATGAATATAATGGAATACTGTTGTGCTGTAAGAAATAATGAACAAGCAGACTTCAGAAAAACCTGGAAAAACTTAGATGAACTGATGCTAAGTGAAGTGAGCAGAACCAGAGAAGCATTGTACACAGTAATAGCCACAGGTGTGATGACTGACTTTGATATACTTAGCCTTTCTCAGCAATACAAGGACCTAAAACAATTTCAAAAGACTCATGATGGAGAACACCATCCACATCCAGAAAAAGAAATATGGAGTCTGAATGCGGATCAAAGCAGACTATTTTCTGCTTTTGCTTTGCTTTATTTTGTTTTATGTTTTTCTTTCTCACGTTCACTCCCATTCATTCTAATTCTTCTATACAACATGACTAATGTGAAAATCCATTTGATAGGAATGCATGTGTAGAGCCCATAATTGGATTGCACACTATCTTGGAGAGGGAGAGGGAAGGGAAGGGGAGAAAATTTAAAACTTATGAAAGTGAATGTTGAAAACTAAAAATAAATAAACTTATTTTAAAAAGATGAGAAAAAGAGGTTATATTCAATAATAAAGGTTAATATTTATACAGTGGTTTTAGATCTGTTTGCAAAAACCATGTGATGTAAGTATTGTAAATGTTGTTGCCCCCATTTCACAGATGAAGACACTGATGCTTAGAAAAATGAAGTGACTTATCCCAGGTCAAACAACCTATAAATTGGGATAGCAAGAATCTGACCTTAGCTAACTCTCTTAAATCTCAACAAACAACTAAATTGAACAACATTGCCTTGTACATAAAAGATGCTGTAAGGTCAATCACCACAGCATACCTGAGGACTGCTGTTGGGAATAATTTTAAGGGTCTAATCACAAGTATAATGAACTCTGTATTTATTCAGAACCAAACATCATTCAATAAACCAAAGAGTAACTTTCATAGTAACCTAACAACTCATTAATAAAGTGGCCACATAGTTTTAAACAAAACATATCATTCAGTATATCTTATAGCATTCCTTAGAATACTCATACAGTATATATCATTGTATCCCCAAAATACTTGTTTACACAAGCAGGGGGTCCCAGAACAGGGTCTTCCCTAGCACAACATATCATCCTTAAGGGGTATCAGAAAATACAAACACCGTCCACCCCTAGGTCCCAGTAAGTTACAGTTTCCTCCGTCAATACAGAGTATCCAAGGAAAATCGTCTTTCATCTTAACTCAAGGTTGACTTCCAAGTCCCATGGCTCTTCCTCTAGGGGCCAACCACTGCCAGCTATTGCCTGGGTTCACATGCAGGCAGCTCTTGCTCTTGCTCCTCATCTCAGTTCACAGGTACTGTTCCCCTCCAAGTTCTCCCTGTTCCTGCCTAACAGTAGGCTCCAGGGGCTCCTGCCCACAACTCCTGTTTCTGGGAAAACATAGCCTAATATGGCTAAAACAATATTTACAGACATTACCAGCACCATCATCTCAATTCACTTTAACTGCTTTTAAAAGGGACTTAAACTAAGCCTCCTTCCTGTAGGCGAGTCTCCGCCCTTCAGCTCAATTCACTCATAAAGACCAACAGACAGGCTTCTGTCTGAGAGATTAACACAGATCAACAGAGGGAGTCCTGACATATCAAACATTCCTTCTGTTAGGCCTCCCCACAAGCAAGTTCCCCCAGGCAAATTAATCCCTCTGCCCACTCATGCTAGCTAGCTTCTCTCAGCTCTATTTGTCACTTCTCGATCTTTCCCTATTTTTGGCAAACTCCTCCCACACTGGGCTCCACCTGACACAAGATTCATGTGACTCAGGCTCAATGTAACTCAGGATGCATCACAGGTTTGAGCTGGGCCAGAGCTCAAAGCAGGTCCTATTCCATTAACATTACATTAAGCATTTAATGTGTTACAGAAACTTAACTTCAAAAGTAAAAAACAGCAAAAAATCCCACTTTGCCTGCTGTTACAGATGCCTAATATAAATGATAATCTGGGTAATAACAATTTTCAGTTGTATATAATAATCATTTCCTTTGCCTAATTACAATTGAGGAGCAGGAAATATGAGGTCAAAAATCACTATCATCTCCAAGTTTTACAGTTCTAAAGTCGGTCAGAGATAGTTAAATTAACTTCTATCTAATCACTGATTATGTTTATGTTGAATATTATAGTCAACTTTTTATTCAAGATGAAATAATTTTGAATCTTTCCTATTTCATACATAAAAATAAAATTATTCCTTTAATTTAGTGAGTAGTTTGTATTCAGAAAAATAAATGCAAAGAAGACCCTTAGAATTATATTAAACTAAGAGGGTGCCCCTCTGCTCAATACTGGAACATTTGGTATATATATATATATATATATGAATACACATGTGTAAAAGTACATATGTATGTACGTGTATATTTCTGCATGTTATGAAACCTTTTGGCTTCATTCAAGTGCAAGGCACTGGGATTATAGACAGGCAGAGTTAGTAACAAAAAATTTGTTTAGACACACACATATTCCGTCTCACAGCATTTACAATCCAGCTAAAGAAATGCTATGATTCAAAATTTTTCTCTGTGTAAAAGAAAGATAATTAGAACGGAATCACGTAGAGAAAAACAAAATATCACAGAAGCTGTTGATATCTACGCTCTGCTAAGCTATATGTAACTAATTAAAGGTTTTTGATGACTGAAAGGTGAGTATGAATAAATTATAACTCTGAGGGTTCCAAGAGCATAAATTTGAGGGTGCTACTAAAGCCTGGAAGACCACCATTCCTATAACTTGATATCCAGTCTTCATGAGTTGCTGTGTTTCCATTCAAAAACAACAACTTTCTAGTGATGATAATAATATACATATGTGTACAAATATAATATAGAATATATTTATACATGTATACACATGCACCATACATATGTACATACATATAATAATCTCAGAAGACTTCTAATCCAAGGAATAAATGTGTACCCTATTTTTGTCTTGGGAGGAATTAGCAAAACTTTGTTAAGCAGTACTTAACTTGATAACAATTGAGTTTGCTGGCCAAAAAAAAAGACAATCTTAAATCCATTATGCTAATGTTACTAGCTAGTGAGTAGTTACATAATATATTCAACAATTTAGTTAAAAATTCTACTTTTATAAACAAGCATAATTAAGTAGACTATTTGATCTATACTACCATAACCTAAGATACCACCATTGACTTGCTGACAGCTTCATGAATTTCAGGAACAGAAAAATTAACCAGTTTCACTAGAAATTCCCTTTCATATTCAAACTTATTTTTTAAAATAATGTTTTATCTTTCCTCAATTACACATAAAAGCAATTTTAACTTTTCTTTTTTTAATTTTGAGTAACAAATTCTATCCCTCCCTCCTTTTCCTCCCTTCCCCCTGAGGACAATAAACTATCTGATATAGGTTATACATGTGCAATTATCTAAAACATTTCCATATCAGTCATTTTGTGCAAGAAAACTCAAACAAAAAAAGAAAGTGAGAAATAGTAAGTTGTGGTCTGTATTCACACAATGTAAGATCTTTCTCTGGATGTGGATAGCATGTTTTCATCATGAGTCCTTTGGGATTGTCTGGGAACATTGTTATTGCTGAGATAGCTAAGTCATTAACAGTTGTTCATCATAAAATATTGCTGTTACTGCGTACAATGTTCACTTCACTTTGCATCAGTTGATGTAAGTCTTTCTAGGTTTTTCTAAAATTGCCCTGCTCATCATTTCTTATAGCACAATAATATTCCATTACAATCATATGCTACAACTTCTTTAGTCATTCTCCAATTGATGGGCATCCCCTCAATTTCCAATTCTTTGCCACCACAATATATATACACCACCACTAATATAGATATTTTTGTACAAATAGATTCTTTCCCCTTTTTTGTATCTCTTTGGGATACAGACCTAGTAGTGCTATTGCTGGAGCAAAGGATATGCATAGTTTTATAGCCTTTTGGGAAAACATACTCAAACTTATTAAGTGATGAAAGAGTTCACATTGCTTAACAGAGATAATTGTAGCTAACTGGGAGTAGGCTACTGACAGAATGGGATATCTAGGGAATTGGGGTCAGTAGGAAACTGGAAGGGTGAGTAGTGCTGCCCGGAAGCAGGGCTGTATAGATACAAGGCTAAAAGAAGAAATAGGAATTTATAAGCCACCCTGGAATTTCTAAGCCAACTTCAATGAAGAAATGAGAATCAAATTTAATAAAGTATGAGATACTTATTTTGAAGATCCATTTAAAAAAAAATCTCTGTGTACTCCCTTCACTGATGCATAGCACACCACCACCAGCACCCCTGCCTCCACCACCTACCTCTTGGGTGGATCTTCAAAATAAGTGTGAGTTGCTGTGTCCCCACTCAAAGCCCCCCCCCCATCAACATTTTTTTAGTGACGAAATTAACATAATGGTCTTATATACGTATATGTATAAATGTGATATAATATCTATCATATATAAATATCATTAGATCCTCAAAATAACAGGTACTATTTTACATATAAGGAAACTGATACTATATTTATTTATCCAGAATCACATAGCTAGTAATCTTGAAGGTAGAATATGAAGCTAGATCTTCCTGACCAAGGTCATATCCACTACACCATTCTGCCAAACCTCTCCAAAATTAGCTAGCTTATGTTAAAAAAACCTATGGAGAGAAACCATTTTTTAATGTATGGAAATGGTGATTACAAAAAAGAAGTACATGTGAAATGCAAATAAATATGCAAATACTTAAATGAATGAATGCAATCATAAAACAATAAAGTTAGCTATCTTCCCTAAATAATACCTTTTATATTCTCAGGCAATGGGAAGTCTTGTATATTATGATAAAATTTAGGTTGATATCCTATTGATATCTTGCTATTGCTAATTTTTTTTTCTGTATTCAGGTTTTGATTTTAAGAAATGAAATCATACACCTAAAAGCTGTTTGAAACCAGAGGTGGTAACAAGTTTATAAAAATAAGCCTGACTAGGTGCTTATAACTAAGCATCTTCTGTCCTAGCAGGTGCTGGAGAGACAACTTGCCTTAGTTTCTTCCCAAGCTCTTCTTTCTCAGATCCTCAAACAACATTTTCCCCTAAAGCATGAATCTGACTATATCACATACACATACACTCCACCCCCTCCCCCCAACAAAAAAACAATAACAATAAATCAAAACAAAACCAAACCTCCAGTAGCTCCCTATTGCCTCCAGGATCAAACACAAAATCTTCTGCTTGATGTTCAAAGCCCTTCGTAACATATCCCCCTCTCCCACCTCCCACCCCTTTCCAATTTTCTTACACCATACTATTCTCCCCCCTACTGTTCAATCCTGTGACAAGGGCCTTCTTGCTATTCTAGGAAGAAGACACTTCATCTCTTGGCTCTGGGCTAGGGGTGGATTCAGTCAAAAAACTGCACTTAAGGATCTAGAAGGCCACATTCAGCTTCAAGGCTACAGGTTCTCCACTCCTGCTCCAGGCATTTTTTCTGACAATCCCCCATGCCAGAAATGCTCTCCCTTTTCAACTCTGCCTACTAGATTCCTGGGCTTCCTTCCAGGCCCAACTAAAATCCCATCTTCTATAAGATACCTTTCCCAACCCCTCTTAATTCTAGTGCCTTCCCTCTAAAATTCACTTTTATTTATCCTGTATGTACCTCTTTTGTACATATTTGTTTCTTCTCTCCCCCATAAGATTGTGATTTCCTTGAGGGTGGGGACTATCTTTTGCCTCTCACATAGCTAGCTCTGTTCCTGGCACATAGTAAGAACTTAATAAATATTCATTGACAAACCTACTAACATTATTGACTTACACCACTTACACAATTGAATTGAATTGTGGCAATAGTAGAGCTAAAGTAAATTCTACTGTATTTTCCTGTGCATCTTGGTGATCAGAGAACAGAGAGGAAGAAGAAAATGGGAATCGCTGATATTTACATAAGACTTCAAGGTTTGCAAAACATTTTACATGCATTGGCTCATGTGATCCTCCCAGAAGCCCAGTAACAAAGGTGGTGTTACTATCCTCATTGTACAAACATAGAAACTAAGGTTCAGAAAGGTTTGAAATAAGGGCCTTCTTAGAAGTCCAGGTTGTGTGTGTAATTTGTCCTTTGTTCTCGAAGAGGACAATGGTATCAGGGAGATGATGACAAGACTTGCAATTGAATTGGATTTGAGGGAGGGAGGGCTGTGCATAGTCACCAGCCTCACTCTCTTCTCCAGAGCCATCTGGGTCCAGTACTAAACTGAGTAAGTGTTTCTGTGTACAGTTAAAAATCATTTACTCTTTTTTTTCTTTGAAAAGTCCTTCTGACAGCAGTGGTGGCCCGGTGCTTCTGGGGAGACTGAGGCTGGCTGATCACTTGAATTGGGGAGTTCTGAGCTGCAGTAGGGTTAAATTTGATTCGGCCTCTGCACAATTATCAATGTAGTCATACCCTAAGGAGCACTGGGAGACTGCCAACCTGCACAAGGGTGAACCAACTCGGGTTGGAGCAGGTTAAAGCTTTGGAGTCAATCAGTAGTGGGACTGGGCCATGAGTGATTCAAGGCTGCACATCCAGCCTGGGTGAGATACTTCCCTCAACCCTTTACCCTCTGCCAAAATAAAAACAAAACCAAAATATCCCCTAAAGGTTCTAATGAAAGCCTATTGACCTCAACTAAGCTATTCTCACATACTTGTGTTTTCTCTGTTCCATCATATTCTGTTAAGTTCCCAAGAAGTTACTTCGACAATAATTTTAACATTTTAAAACTATTTTTAAAATGTTTATTTCTAAAAGTAAAGTCCCTAGCCCTTCAATTTCCATTTTCAAGTAACAAGTTTCAAAAGTTTGGTAATACGTACAAAAAGAAGTGAGTTTAGGCTTTAAGAAAGCCTTTTTTGAAACCTAGAATTTTCTTCACTGTGCATACCAATTTGGCCCAGAAGGTGATAGGTTGTATCAACATCCATCATCTGGACATTGCTTTTTTATAGTTTAAAGGACATTATCTTAGTGAATTAGAGCTGACTTGTTTGGTTTGTTTCCTATTATGCTTATATTTAAGATAGACTAAAAACTATGTTCCACTTTTGTCACTAATAATTCAGATAGAATTTTGTTAGAGCTGAAAAACCTTTAATATAGTATAAACCTCTTTAATACAGTATAGACCTCTTTTTGACAGATGAGGAAACTGAGGCACAAAAGGATTAACTGACTTGTTCAATGTCACATACCTAGGCAGCATCAGACCTGGGATTCAAACTCAGTTCTCCTAATGCTATTCTATTCTCTATTCTTTCTCTTCACTACTCTTCAGCTTAGAGTTCAAAGCCCTTCACAACCTTGTTCTACCTTACTTTTACTACCATATATTAATCTATCATCCAAATGGAATTAGGCACGATTCCCTGCACATACCCCCTATACTCCCCTGGTATTCCAGAGGTGGGCTGGAACCAGCTCAGACTGGCTTTCAAGTGCCAACTGTTACACTTTCATTGTTAGCATTTATACCTGAGAAATCAGGTAAACAGATCAGAGTTTGGTTTACTGATTTATTGATATCTAGACTAAAGAAAATGGAGAAAAAGTTAACAAAGAAAATGAAACCTAAGAGTGTGTCATATGTACATTTTTCCCCAGAGGGCCTGTTAGTAAACATTTGTAGCACACCCCTGTGTGCCCCCCACTTTTCTGTGTCTTTGCCCATGCAATGACCTAGATCACTTCTCTGCCACCCCTTCCCCCATACCTCCCGAAATCACTAAATTCTTTTCAATCCTATAAGGTCCAACTCAAGTGCTTCTTTCTCCAAGAAGCATTTTCCGATGCCCCCAACTTAGTCACAGACCTTCCTCTTCTCCAAACATACACTTTCAATCTCACAAAGCCCTTGCTGGCATCTTTCTCATAATTTACCTTGCATTATTTATATAATGGTCATTTGAATACACATATCATACTCCCTTATATAAATGGAGAAGGAAAAGATTTAGAGGCGAAAGAGTTCTTGAGACCATGTGATCATTTTATAGCTGAAGAATCTGAAGACCAGAGATAGAAAGGAAGAGAGGCAGAATCTGGAACCAGGCCTTTTGCCTATAAATCCAGGCCTCTTTCCACTATACCACACTGCCCCCATTAGTCTGTAAACTCTACAAGCACGGGAACTATGTCTTATTTAATTTTTGTCTCCCTCCCAGAGGCCACTTCAGTGACCTGCACATAGTAGGTGCTCAACAAATATTTAATTGAATTGACAAAGACTAAAGCACAAGATATAGCCTATACCTTCTCCCAGTATCCTAGTTACTATGATGCACTGCATTTGTCTGGATCAAAACTGTATCTTCAGTCATCGACCTCCTATCTTTTTTGTACTTGAAGTTAGCCATCTTAAGGGCCAAGGCAAAGTCATGCCATGGTGCTCCCCTAAGGCTACAGCAGCAGGCATTGTGTTCAGGGAACTCTATGCTAGTAGATACAAGGCATGAAGTAGTAATTTAAGTTTTCTACCAGCAGCTAACAGCTCTGGAGAATGTCCCATAGTGCAGTACAGTGATGACACATGACTCTGTGCATGTTTGTAACCAATAAGAGCCTTTGTTAAATTTCCTTTCCCAGAAGTTTGAGCTATAAATCCTGTGACCTCAGTAGTCACGTGAGTTATTTTTGCAAGTTTTCTTAGTATCCTAATGGCTATGAGAGAGCCCTTCCATCTTTTTTAATTATCTTCCTTTTATGAATGGAGTTAGAAGCCACTGGGAAAAGGGACTCACAACTCTCCCTTATTGGGTGAGGTGGTCTCTACAGAGTGTGGCTGCTTGATCAAAAACTCTAATACTGTTTCCAAGATGGATTCTGCTCTATACCTTAGAGTTCTATGAGTCTTAGTTTCTGTAGTTCTAAGCAGTGCTGCCAGAAGACACAGGTCCTTGTGATGAAGGAAGGATTGGGTAGCACACTACTATACATGGCACTATCAATAATCATTGCTAATGTTTATCCAGCACTTTAAGATTTTTCAAAGCACTATAAAGCAACTTATATAAAGTATGTTATCTTGCTTGATCTTCCCAATGGATTTGTAGTGGAGGCATTATAGATATTATTATCGCTAATTTACAGATGAGGAAACTGAGGCATAAATATTCTGAGACTCACATTTAGTGAGAGGCAGAGATAATAAAACTCAGTTCTCCCTTAATTTCAAATACAATACTTTTTACATTAAATCATGCTTCTCTTCTTCAATACTAACCACTGGATTAATATTGAAAAGAGAGTCCTAGGTTGATGCTGTTGCAGTTTAAAAACTTGACAGGCTTTGGAAAAGCAAAAAAACTATTTTTTAGCTGTAAGATATAAGGCAATTTGTAAAGTGTGGGAATGACAGAGAAAGTTGAATGAGACTTGTATTTGGGAAGTTTATGATCTAGATGAGTAAATGAATGAATAAAAAAATGTTTAAGTACTTATGTGCAAGGCACTGTACTAAGATCTAGTGATACAAACACAAGCAAACAAGACCATCTCTGCCCTCCTGGGACTTAAGTTACAGCAGGGAAGACAACATAAATAGGGAATTGTTGATGAAGAGCCATATCAATTGAAAACATATCTTTTCTAGAAATGGTGATGTTGATTTCTGTTCTCAGAAAGGCATGGCAGAGAGATCTGCAGATGACCCTAAAGTGGTGGAGTGAGTCTTGAAGACCACCAGTGGTTAGATGAGATTGAGTCTCTGCAAGATAAAGTGGAATCACACCAGTCAAAGCCCAGGGATCCCAGGGATCACAGATGGATTTTCAGGAGAGGAGACTAAAGTACTGGCATAAATAAGCCAAGTACACAAATACACATTCTTCTTAGATTTCGAATGAGTGCATTTAAAGTTCTTTTTTAAGAACTTAAAGAAAATTCACTTAACCTCAAAATGTCCCTACTGCGACATA
>NC_050573.1:355585331-355648299 GCF_011100635.1 Trichosurus vulpecula
CAAGGTAGACGATTTTTATTATTAACAAGCAGCACTACGGAAAATTTAGATTTCAATGGGGGAGCAACATTGCTGGGGGGAAAATGCTCTGCAAACATCTTCAAATCCAGAAGCAGTGAACTAGGGAGAAATAAGAGGGATATATAATGATAAATTCTAGTCTAAAGGGAGAAATAGTATTGAGCCAGTGAAATTGTCCTGTTACATTTAATTGACGTCAGAGCAGACTTTATTTTCCAGAGCATATTCTCTTAATTCAAATGGGAAGTGTTTCTACAATAATTCAGGGTTCTCTCTTCTTTCAATGGCAGAGATCATGCCTTTCTGAAGCCATACAAAACATGCAAATCAAAGCAAAGCAGGAACTTGTCTTTTGAAATGGAAATATCATACTCCATTAATCTCCTATGGCAAAAATTAGCGCCCCCCCCCCCTTTTGCACCTAAAGTATTATTTTTGGAAATGAACCAAAATGTGCTACACATCTAATCTATTATTTGTATTTGTTAACCATTCTGGTTTTTTTTTTTCATTTTCAGCATTTTGTCAGTGGATTCCCCCCCCCCCAGAAATGCAAAAATAGTAATAAATCCCTTTAATTGTGAGCTATATATGACAAACAGCGCATGCTTTCCTTCCATCTGTAATAATTTACCCCAAGTGTCTTCTCTGAACTCAATTACAACGTATAAGCATGGGATCCCGGTATTTGTTTAAAGCGCTCTCCCCGGGTCATAACTGTAGCATTCATTTAATAGTATTAATCCCCTGTTATAATGTAAACAAAACGACCGCTGAATTCCCAAACTGAATTGCACCACTAATTATTGAACAGGAGGCATTAAAAGCAATCCATTCGCCTAGACAAATACTTACCTACATCACCTATGCTGGAAAAAAGTACGTCCTTTCCCAAATTTAAAAAAAAAAAATTGAAAGCAAAACTGCAGTTTGCAACTTGTTCCGTCTGACTTAGGGGGGAAAATCAAGTCTGACTTTATGATGTGATAATTAATATTGCGTTCCCCAACCCCCAGCTGCTGTAGCTGTAAAGCATACCACCAAACGCATAAAAGTCAGTATGAGAAACACAGCAATGTTCTATTCAGATGCAATCGCCTGATATCGATTATTTCATACAACTATTTAAATATGAATGTGCATTATAAAAGCTCAGGGGTTTACGGGTCCTGTTTCCTTGTGCATTCAGAATATACATACACATCTCCATGAGTAGCCAAATTGTGAGGTGAGGGGGGGAGAGAGGGCAAAGGAAGGATACATAAGAGCCTTTTTCTGCAAACTACTGGGATGTGTTGACCATTCTTTTAGTTCTACTTTCATATTTGAGTCCTTTAAGAAGATAGGTTTCGAATTAATGAAAAAAGAATACCTGTTGGTGTGAGACCCTCACCCCTCACCCCTCACTCCTCACCCCTCCTCTAAGGACTGCATCTCCTACAGGCCATCTGATAGATCTGTACATTAATGAACTCTCTGTCTGGTAGCCAGATTTCTTCTTTCTTTACCAGTGCTGAGAAAAGTGATTGGAGAGAGGAAGATAGGGGACTGGGATCGGAATAGGCGGAGGAGGTTCTATGAAGAAGAAAAATCAATTTGGGCTATAGTCTTGTCCATAACTGAACCTAGGTGGAGACTCATCTGGTTAACTGTAATATCTCCGTGTTCTAAAAAAGCAACACCCTCTATTAGGAAGGTCATTAAAACCTGCCATTCCACCGGCCTCGTTTTATTAGAGTTGTGTATAATGGATTAAAAATAAACTACCTTTCCTAACTAACAAATTTGTCAGATGTTTCCATCATAACTTCCTGTCGGCTCCTAATAAATTCCCCAAAGTTCCTTGATTTGATTTATTGCTTTTTTTTCTCAAGCTAATCATAATTATCCAGAGCATTTTGCACAAATAGACAAAAAAACCTACGCTCTTGGTACATTAAAAAAAAAAAAGCATTTTGCTCAGTAAAATACAGGGTAATACTCTCTAGCCAAAGTAGTGAAGAAGGGACTTATTGATTCATTAAAAACAACAACACATGGTAAACGCTAACTTAAAATAACACATGGGCTAAATTTCAGACTTTAATTTTCTGCATACACGGAATGAGACTACTTTTTTTGAAAGCTCTTAAACAATTCATTAAAACCTTAGAGTTTAAATAAATACTTGGGAACGTAACTGGGGATTTAGAACCTAGAGTGATAAATTAGGGGCCTCCATGAAAGCGGTGAATACATTACAAGGAGGAAAGGCTTGGGAGTGTGAAGAAGAGAGATGAGAACCGAGGAAACATCCATGCCTTGTCCATGCAAGGGTGGCATGCATAGCTATGCAATTCTTCACCTCAGTAAAAGCTTTGAAAGAAATGTATTTAATATTCATCAGGTTAATATTCAAATAAAAAGAGAACGGGAAGTCGGAAGTGGGAGCACAAAGTAAAAAGCAAAGGGAGGGTGCATCTGCTGCAATCTGGAGAAGTTAAATATAAAACACTGGAAGTCAACCCCACGTGTTAAGCAAAGCCAAAAAAAAAAAAAGTACTGGTCCAAACGCAATTAACCAACTCCTCCCAGCAGCGTACTCCCGCACGTGAGTTCTCCCCAACAGGTTACTCTACATTAGAACCTAGGTATGTCCGTCCCATAGTCCGTCAAGAGCACAGAGATTTTTTGTCATTCTACCCTCTTTGATTTTCCCCAGGTAAGAAAATAATTATGTGCTAAATATTTTAATTGATCTTCCTTGAAACTGAACTATTCCGCAGTCACCTGGGCCTTCTTTCAAAGCTCTACAAATAAACTGTGCCCTGAATAAAGAATCTTAAAACTAGAATTCCATATGACTAATTAAGAAAATCCTTCCATATTTGGATGGGGTTTGGACAGTAGTTGTACCTCAAAGTGGACTTAGAAAGTTGGGCTACCGCTGCTGTGAGGAAAGGGGGAAAAGGGAAGACAAGTACCCTTACTGTTTCGGCAACACGCAGGGACAGGCCGAGTTTCTCCCCCTTCCCCCCCTTTATCCTAAACTGTGACAATATAAAGGCGCGCGCGCCAAGAAAGGGAGGGAGTGAGGGAGAGAGGGAGAGAGAGAGGGAGGGAGGGAGGGGGGGGGAGAGAGGGAAGAGAGAGAGAGAGAGAGAGAGAGAGAGAGAGAGAGAGAGAGAGAGAGAGAGAGAGAGAGTGAGAATGTGTGTGCGCGCGTGTGTCTGCGTGCGCGCGCAACTGAGCGCAGGAGTCCGGAGTGGCTGATCAGCAGTATCATCCCTTGGCTTCAGCAGTGTGTTCCCTGGCAGACAGAGAGGGTGGCTTGCATTACAAAAGCCTGCGCTTCCCTCCCTCCCCTGTCTGTGAGAGGCGAAGGCGAGAGGAGGAGGAGGGGGGCGGGCCCGTCTGAATATGCAGATAAGCCGCCGTGACGGACAGCTCCGTTTTCCAATGTCCCTCAGAAACTCGAGCGCTCCTTCCCTCAACTCTTCAGTTCAGACTCTCTATACTTCCCCCAAAATACAGACTTGCAGGCGCTGGGGGAGCTGGCTGTGGCTGAGAAAGAGCTCCATATGCAGCAGCAGCAGCAGCCGCAGCCGCAGCCGCAGCCACTTTGCTGATTCTGGGGGCTCTTTCTCCTTCTCCCCCTTTCTTCCACTCTCTCTGTCCGTCTTTCTTTCTGTCTTTTTCTTCTAATCCGCTTCTCCCCCCCTTCCCCCTTCCCTTCCTCCCCCCACCCCCTCCCTCCCCTCACTCTCACTTCTCCAGATGCACTTCTCGTCCCGGTTAGTTTTCTGATCAGATTGATTTATTCCTACTTTCTGCCCTTCATCTTCCTCTTTCCCCCACCCCCACCCCTCCCCCTCATTCCCTGCTGATCATTCTTCTTATTTTCTCTTGGGTGGGTGGATGGGGGGGAACATATAACAATTCTTAATTCTCTACATAACTATATACAGAGCGAGCCAACAGGGGAAAGGCAAGAGAGGGAGCAAGCAGCAGCAGCAGCCGCCGCGGCAGAAGCAGAGCCAGGGACGGTTACCCCCTCGCCCCCTCCCTGCTCCAGTGCACGCCTAAGCCATGTCTTATCCTCAGGGTTACCTCTACCAGCCCCCCGGTTCTCTGGCTCTTTATTCTTGCCCAGCTTACGGGGCTTCGGCGCTGGCGGCGCCTAGGAGCGAGGAGCTGGCCAGGTCTTCTTCAGGCTCGGCGTTCAGTCCTTACCCTGGATCTGCGGCTTTCACCGCGCAGGCTGCGACCGGCTTCACCAGCCCACTTCAATACTCTACAGACCCCGCCACGGGATTCCCTTCCTACATGGTAACTACCGAGGAGATGCCTCGGCCTTTCCCCCCATTTTCTCTTTCTCTCCCTCCTCCTGGCTCATTACTTGCTGCCCTTATCCTCATTTTCATCCCCATCCTCATCTGTGTCCACTATTAGATGATCTATAGATGCTAGAAAGACCACAATCGTAAGGTAACGAGAGAGAGAGAGAGAGAGAGAGAGAGAGAGAGAGAGAGAGAGAGAGAGAGAGAGAGAGAGAGAGAGAGAGAATGCTTATGTTCAAGCGTCAACTTTAAGGGCGAGCAGAAAGAATAACAGAAGAGATGGGTAGATTATGCTTTTACTTCGCCTCCCAGTTAGGTCGGAAGTCATCTGCCAACGCTCACACCTTCCCATCTAATCCACTCTACTTTCCCCGCACTAAATTCTTTCATTTTATTGTATAAAAGAATATGGATTGAGCAATTAAATGCGCTCTGGGTGTTGGAGTGTGTGTGTGTGTGTGTGTGTGTGTGTGTGTGTGTGTATGTATGTGTGTGTGTGTTTTAGTCCGCTGCTGAGCGGCCCTTCGGGTCGTTCTCCCCGTGCGGTTTTTATTTACTTTCAATGCTTTTGTGCTAATGGTTTAACTGGATTTTAAAGGATGAAAAGGAGCATCTGTTTGCTATCTGTGAGCTCTGCTCCTACACAAGACCGTTGGGAAGTCGGTAGCTTCAGATTTCACTGTTGACATGGCAATCCTTTTAAAAAAAAAAAAAGAAAAAAGAAAATCTCTAATATAAGCGATGTTTTCAGAATTTGTTTTTGTCTTTATCTCCCTGCCTAATTGTACAGCCCTATTCTTTTAAAAATACATGAGATAAATTGTCTTACCATCTATCTTGATATGAAATCATCCCTCCTTGGACTTTCCGGTTCTGCAACTGTGGTGGCTAAGTCCCTGGAAGTTGAAAAGTATTTCTGGCTATTAAGGCCATTAAGTAAAATTGCGATTGTTATTCGCCACACCCTCAGTGGAATTCCTAGATGTGCTGACAAGTTATCTAGTTCCACTACAATATCTGCAACTTTCTAGAATTTGGAAGGTTTAAATAAGCGCAATTTAAACGTTAAAGGGCGAATTAAAATGCTAATTACATCACATTTGAACAATTTGAAACGGTGCATATCTTCTGATTTGCAAATTGGATTTGCAATGCATTAGTGCAGTGAATTGCTAAGTGGTGGCTTTGTTGTGTTTTCTATGGCTAAAAAAAGGGGGGGGTGGCGTTGCAAGAGTACTGTGGGGAGGAAGCATCATTTGAACCTTTGAGTGAAATTTAGATATCAAGAAACTACCTGTAGGCCTACTGCCCTCCCAAGTCTCTGTGATTCGAAAGTGATTTAGGGAATATATTTAATTTCAAGAAAGTGAAATGTTTGGAGATTGACAATTTTTGATGACTAAAAATGCAAAATTTGGGCTGAGTGTGGGCGTCAGTTTTCTGTACTGAAACATGGATTTGAGATTAGAAATCTAAGAGAAAATTAAGGTCACTTTTGCCTTAAAAAAAAAACTGTTTACTAATAACGATAACAAATTGCTCACTCCCTACGTTTTTTTCTTTCAGGGTTCACCTTATGACGCTCATACGACAGGCATGACGGGGGCCATCAGCTACCATCCTTATGGCAGCCCCGCTTATCCTTATCAGCTGAATGACCCGGCTTACAGAAAAAATGCCACCCGAGATGCCACCGCCACCCTGAAGGCCTGGCTGCAAGAGCATCGCAAGAACCCCTACCCCACCAAAGGGGAGAAGATTATGCTGGCCATCATCACCAAGATGACCCTCACCCAAGTTTCCACCTGGTTCGCCAACGCCCGCCGGAGACTCAAGAAGGAGAATAAGATGACCTGGGCTCCCCGGAACAAAAGCGAAGACGAGGACGAAGACGAAGGAGACGGGGCAAGAAGTAAAGAAGAGAGTTCAGACAAGGTGCAGGAGAGCAACGAAACGTCGGCTGAGGACGAAGGTCAGTAAAGTCAGAGTGGAACCCTTTCCCTCTCAGAGGTTCGGGGAAAATCCGACTTTGCCAGAGCTTGTTTGGAGGGAGTGTATGCTGGGATACCCCAAGTTGTGAACTTGTTTCTACAGTTATTCCAATTCAAAGGGTGAAAATAATTGAGTGTTTTTTTTTGGGGGGGGGCCACCTACACATCATCTTCCTTACCCTGCCCTCACTCTTCCTGTCTTTGCAATTTTAAACCACATAGACAAGTAAGAGTCTTCACCGTTAACGGATAATAATGACGCGCATGGGTTTTATACTGCTGAGACGGGCACTTAAGGGTATTTTATTTGGTTTATAAGGCCAACCACCCTTCAGCACGTGGCAGCCCTTGGGAGAAGGAGGGGGGTGGGCTGTGTGTTGGGGGGAGGGTTATGTGTATCACTGTTGTTCAAAGCAAACCGGCCTGTTTACAAGTAATGTTGTGCAGCTGTGGGGGGAGCAGCCCGGTGCGTGTGAGCTCTCTCCTTTTAGCCATCATGGTGTAAATAACTGACTGCCCTTGTTTTGTCTGGCCCTGGCTCTTCTCAGGGATCAGCTTGCACGTCGATTCGCTTACAGACCACTCTTGTTCCGCCGAGTCAGACGGGGAGAAGTTGCCCTGCAGGGCGGGAGACACCCTCTGCGAGTCGGGCTCCGAGTCGAAGGACAAGTACGATGACATCGAGGACGACGACGAGGAGGACGAGGAAGGAGATCGAGACCTCCCCCCTACGAAGCCCGTGACCTCCTCGCCCCTCACTGGCGTGGAAGCTCCCCTCCTGAGCCACCCCCATGAAGACGCTTCCCGGAACTCCAACAAAACGACTTTGGACAATCGGATTTCCCCGAGCTCCCAAACTCAGGCCATCAAACCCAAGCTGTGGTCTCTCGCCGAAATCGCCACTTCGGACCTTAAGCATCAGAGCATGGGACAAAACTGTCCCCCACCTGCTTTGACTTCGGCTGCCCCTTCCTCCACGTCCCACACTAGTTCGGCTTACTCCCCTTCTTCCCTCCTCGGAAGACATATTTATTACACTTCGCCCTTTTACAGCAACTACACAAACTATGGAAACTTTAACGCGCTTCAGAGCCAGGGGATCCTGAGGTATAACTCAGCAGCAGTGGCTTCAAACGAGGGATTGAGTCAGACTGTGTTAAATACTAGCTCTGTTCCCAAGCAGAGCAGTGACTCTTTGAAAACGAGCACTAACCAGCTGGAGCCACATTACAGGCCCTCTAGTTATGAGCCTAAGAAAGGTAGGTGAATGATTGCTTCTTTCTTTTCCTGCTAAAGGCAAAATAACTCCTGGGGAAGAAATACATACACAAGCTCTTCCTTATTTAAAGAATGCTAACAGAGAGAGAGAGAGAGAGAGAGAGAGAGAGAGAGAGAGAGAGAGAGAGAGAGAGAGTGTGTGTGTGTGTGTGTGTGTGTGTGTGTGTGTGTGTATTGGGGTGGGAGGGAGGAAGGACCAAAGCAGGTTCAGATCTGTGGTTCGATGAAATGAGGTCATATAAAGGAACCTCTCCTAAGGGTGAGAAAGAAAGCTGGTAAGATTCACCATTCATTTGATGTTAAAGATTATTTAAAAAGGTGTATATTTTCAAATCTCTAGCCAGATCTAGTTTAAATAAGAAAATGAAAAGACTCCCAGCCTATTTTCTGAAATCTCCTCAGCTGTTTTTGTAAGTTCCAGGGTGACAAGTTAGAACGAAATGCAAATTAAACTTAGAGCCCCTGGGCAGTCACTGTTCTACATTTAGGCTTTTGTGTGTTTTGATTGGTAAAAACAAGATCATTCTGACTTTCCACTGAGTAGTTAAAGATCATTTTCTGCTCTAGTTTTGTCCAGAAGGAAATAAACAATACTACTTACTGTCAGAAACCTGGAGGAAAGGAACCTTTAAAACTAAAAAAATAAACCAAAACTCTTCCCTTCTCTCCTTTGGTAACTAAATCCCCTTTCCTTCTCTCCTCTTTTTCCACCTCCCATCCATTCAGAAAGCTTAGAATAAGTCTCTTGGACTTTTTTTTTTAGCGGCCCTTAAGAGAAAAATAAAATTTAGAAGATGGTGAAATTTACCCAAACTTGCCATGTGATTTTAATGATAAGATAAAGCAGTCTTCCAGACTGCTTAAGACTGTATTTGGAGCAACTGTGAGATTTGGTATATACTGTATAATCTAGTTAGCTGGCTGTGTCCTGTGACTAACTGACGGTTCTATTTTGACAGATTCCACTGAAGTCTGCACAGTAGGAGTACAACCCTACCTATAGAAGTGCAATCAGACAGAATGTGAGTAAGTGGGAACATTTTCTATTACACTGATCATTTGGGATCCAATCCAAGACATATTGCGCAGCTGTAAACTTGCTTAATGTTTATTTCTTGCTTCATTACATGGAGTTTGATTGCAAAGTATTAGGCTCTTTTCTGGTATTCTTCCTCCCACTTTGGGGAGGGGAAGAGCTACGGTATAGATTTCCTTTATTTTTCCAATTTTATTCGAAGGATCACATCCTTCAACTGCAAGAAAAAAATGCAGATGTGTAATATGCACATGCAAACAATTTTTAAATATTTTTATAAAAACTATTAAATCCAACTGTGGTTTTGTTTTATTTCCTTAAAATGACAAGGAGTTCATTAATTATTTAAAATCCACATAATATTCATAGAATCCTAAAAATAAGCATGGCTGGTTTGGTTAGAAAAGCATTGCTGAAACTTCCCATATCAAGTAACTTTTATAGATGATGGTTATATAGTAAAACTGAAGAAAAACCCAGGAATAAGGGTTCAGGGAGCCTATCCAGGAATGTGTCCAGATGGAGTAGATATTATACTGTATATTACCTTATTCATAGCAGCATCTTTAAAAAAAAATCTGTTTGCTTGAATGCTAGACAACAGTTTTTTTAAGTCTGGAGTCTTTTATGAAGAAAACAAAGAGGATGGAGCTTTTTAGAATATCTATTTTTTTTCCTAATTTAATGGTACAAGTGTGTAACTGAAGGATTTTGGATGATTTGGTTTTTTCCTTGGTCCACAGGTAGGTGTCACAATTGCTTTGAAAAAAAGTCAGCAAGCCATCATCTCTCCCCGAGCTAATATATAGAACAAATCTCTAAATCTGGAATCAAATCTTGTGCCACTGTATAAAAGAAGAACCCACAGAGCACTATTAAATCTACAGACTCTAATTCTTAAAAAGAGAATTTTGTTGGACATATGTGAGTTTGTTGGTCTAGTCTAGTTTCCCCAATGTATGTGTGACTTTTGAAAACAATCTGTTTTTCTCAGGATATCTTGAATTGATCACTTCATTGCCACGGTATATATTCTCTAGGTGTGATAGGATTTACTGTAAAATTTATTTGTAAAAGATGTACACAGTAGAGATAATAAAATGTGATTGAAGAACTTGAGTACTTAAAAAGTGGAAACAAATTTGATATTTATTTTTGTAATGATATAAAGCTTCTAGTAATTTATGCAAGTTGTATTGCAATGGAATCCGATCTTTTTGTAAATAAATTCTGCCTGGTTTTTATTTGAAATGTTGATGGTTATACAATCTTTGTTGGTTGTTTAACAAGAATTCTTTACTAATTTATATCTTTAATTGTAAATAAAAACAGACTAGTCTGCAACAATATGGTGTTTTGGGTTCATTTTTCCTAATAAGGTAATTGGGTTGAGAAAGCAGTGATGAAATTGACTATAGAAGTCACTGCATTTTATATCTTTTACTATTCTAGATAAAGTTTGGGGTTTAATCTTGCCCCCTCCAAAAATGCTTTTTGGTAGATGAACCACATAGATACATGTTGTATATATTTAATATGTGTACACATTTATTGTCAGTGAAAGAAGATGGAGTGATTTTTAGTTATACAAATTTCATTCCCCCAGCAAAGAAAGAGTGTTCTTTCTTCTTGGTATTATGATGGTGATGATTTTTTTTTAAATACTCTTCCTATAATTAACCATAGAAGCATAATGGATTTATTTCTGGTTCAAGCTTACATTTTATTTCCTAGGTAAGCAAAACTGGGAGAAAAGACAATAATTTTGGTAATCTAGGTTCACACACAAGGAAATAAAAGCAACTGAGGGGAAAATTTTTTTTTAAGCCTGAATTATCCAAAGTAGTTATCCCCATTAATCAAATTCCCTAGATAATTGCTTAACTCTCCTTTTAAATCTGTCCACATAGACAGAGTGTAAGAATCTTGTAGAACTGTAAAATTGTGCATTCAATGACTCTCTCCACTCCCACACCCTCCCCCTTCCCCTTTAACCCTCAAAAGTTAAAACAACTTGATCTTCCCCCTGCCTTTTTCCACTTACTTTCCAAATCATATAAACCATATCTAAAATTTGTAGTCAAGTAACATATTTTCCTAGATTAGAATCATAAAGGAACCAAATATATCACTTTAATTTTCAGCAAAATTATATGAATCTCAATATAATATAATTTCAGAAAAGAAATGAACAATCATTTATTTCTTCCCCAAAGATAAATTGAGTGAATATAACTTACGGTTATAAAACAAGAATAATGGCTTCTTAGATTGCCCTTTAATCAATCATACACTTATTTTTCAAGAGGCTCATCTATTTTATTCCATGATTAATAATATTCCAGCGTGAGAGCATTATTGGATCCCAGCGGGGGAGATCCTGGATGCTTTTAGCTGCTTTGGAATGGTCAGTTGGGGTTCATTATGGGCTGATATTGAACAATTTATAAAATCTTGTCTAAACATCTGCCAGCTCAGATAGGCCGACGTGTCTGAAGATGGGAAATTGCTGGACCAGTTGATATTGACAAACGGATCTCTCTCCAGTGGCTTTTTGTTCAGTGAAAATTAGTGGCCTCTTGCTCAGGTCTTGTTAGAAAGGGCATTTGAAAGTGATCTCAGATACTTCAGGCATCAGCCTGGGGAATGTTAACTGGATAAAGAGCCATTCTACTCAGGAGTCGGAAAATATATTTTGCTTGTGCAGAGAAAAAAGGCTGGATTTTTCTTTCCTTATTTCTTTCTCTTTTTTCTTATTCCCTGTTATGTATTTATTAGATTTCAAAATGTTATTATTTGGGGACAAGACAATGAAGTTGCTCTTTTAAAAGGAAAAGGAAAATCAGACTCCTTTCTTCATTCTTAGTGACAGAGAAATGGAAATCATTTAGTGTGGTCTGTGCATTGGAAAAGAAAGATCTTCACATGGAAAGCAAGGCTTCTTTCACAAACCCCTGGTGGGTACTGTCTTTCTGTAAAAATTGTTGTGATTTTAACCACAAAAGGAATCAGTTTCTTGTTTTTTAATCTACAATCTTTTGGTATGAGGAGGGGGAATGAGTCATTGACTCTCAGAGTACTACCGATATTTTGGTTTTTAGCTCTGAACTTCAGTAGCTTTGTGAGAAGAATTCATTTTTTTCTCCCTCCCCCCCCAGCACTTTCCCACTAAATAATTGGACTACTTGAATTTTATTCTTGTGATACAAATTTAATAAATGGTTACAGAATTTTAAAAGTTGGCATTGTAACAATTTTATATATATAAATAGTAATAAAAATATTTTCCCAAATTTAGTTTCTACCTTAGAAATTTGCCAATATCAAATTGATTATAAAAGACTGTCTCTCTGTTAGTTAGAATGCCTTTAGGCAATATCTCACCTTAGCCATATAATGCCAAATGTATTTTTTTAATCCTTCTTAGTTTTAACTTAGAAATTAAAGCCTCTCCTTATTACCCCCACTCTGTTTGGAAAAAAAAGACTTTCCCCTACTTTGTTCTCCTGCCTGTGTATACATACATTTTCAGGTTCTCTTGCACATTTCAATTCCTGAAAACCAAAAGCAGGGGTAGAGATTAGGAAAGGCCAACATACTACTTTGATGTTTATATACCCAAAGAATTATAAAAGATTTCCATAATTTACCTATTCTTGCTAGCAGACCTGAATTTCTTTCTGGATAGGAAAGTAGAAAGAATTGGAGAACTTGACTTTAAATACACACTGGAAATGTAAAACTTAAAGTGTTTTTTTTTTTAAATCACTTCCACTGAGAAATTAATGTGATTGATAAAATCTAGATTAGGCAAATAATCTAGAAAGGGGGAAAAGAAAGAAAAAGAGGAGGGAAAGGCAGAAAAAGCATTTGAGAAGTTAATTGATATGACTTTTTATTCCCACTTGGTCTGAATCACAGAAATTAAGAGATAGAAGCATCAGTGTTTGCAGTTGTTGGCTGAGGTGGAAAGTGATTAATCCAGAAAGGAGAAATGAAGTCTTGCAGACCATAAAAGAAAAACACTTTTATATACATTTTGTTTCCTATGGATGCTAACCCACCCGCTGAGGATTAAGACCTCAAGCCTCTTTCTTCCTTTCTCTTCCCAACTTTCCTCCCCAACCCTCTGCACTAAGAGTGCCTGTCTTCGGAACTGCCAAGATAAACCCTCTCATCTCCAGGGCCAGAGGTTTCATTAGAGCTGATTTATCGAAATTCAAGCTTTAATCTCAGGTGGGATCCCTGGGGAACTGGAGCTGTTGTCAAATAGGACCAGAGGCGCTTTCCACTTCGGCCCGCTTGGGCTGTGCCTTTCCTTGCTCCCTTCAAATGTCAACATTTGTTCTCAATAAAAGAGTTATTGTTTCTGTAAAGCTGCTCACCAACTGCCTTTGAAACTTGAAAAGAACTTTATCCACCTTTGTCTGATTGGAGCTGGGAAGGGGAGAGGAAGGGGAAGACCAGAGACTGACTGAGAGTTCTGTACTGCTCTGGAAGGCAGACCCAGCCCTGGTGTGGCTCAGCTATGACACTGGGACTGGAGGCAAGGGGCTGATTCTAGAGCATACCTGCACAGTGGAAAAGGAAGACACCATTTATTCTGGAGAATTAAAACAAGGATCTGGAATCATCACAATTTTTTCCACCCCCTTCATCATATTTGTGTATCAGATAGGTGGAGACTTCACTAACAGGAAAGAAAAGGTGCAATTAATTGTTCTTCAATGTTCATGAGCACTTCAAAGAAATTGGAGATTTTAGAGGAACAGTTCTATATATAAACTTTGGCAGCCAAAATCAAGTGTGTCCTTTGTTATTTCTGTTTTTGAACAACATAGATTAAACCTGCAATCACCACTGTTATATTTTAACAACATTTGATATATGTCACCAGTATTGTTTTTTCAAAACCAGAATTTAATTTCAATCAACCAATCTTACCGGAGGCATATACAAGAGTTAAAGCCATCCTGATTTTTAAATTTACAGGCATACCCAAATTAAAGCTTGAAAAGTCTTAGACTCCAACATTACTAAATAAATAGGTTGACTTCTATATAGGCAAATAGGTTTTATTTTCAGAAATCCTAAGTGTCTTAGAATGATTCAAACAAAATGCTCTGTTGGATCTTAAATTAAGAATGGTTCAAAGGGACTCTATTCCATTCCTCCTGGAGTTCAGAAGTGCTCATCCGGAGACTTAGCAAGCTCAATATGGAGAAATCCAGTGGATATGAGTCTAGGAGATATTTTAAGGTGTATTTGTGTATATTGAATACAATATGTAAATGTTATAATTAGCATCACTTGACTTTTTTCCAAATTGCAAAAAAAAAAATCTTTAAATTTTTTCAAATCTTTATAGCAATAACAATCCTGGGGTGAAAATTCTCCCTCCCTCTGCCCTTAATGTAGGAGAAAGTAATTTCTGAGGAATATAAATGTATGGTTCATAGTTATCTTTTTCTCTTGGAATCTGTCTTCCCATCCTCTTTATGTTGCATATTACATCTATAATAGATAAAATTTGTTTGGAATTGAATATTGCAGAGAGACTGAAAAACTTCCATTTCCTTTTTTGGTTATAAAAGCCACTGCATCACAATATGTACTACTGTAGACAACAGCTTCTGATAACTGAGGAAGCAGTTCTGACAGCTCCAGTTCTGGAGTCTGGACCAGGTATCTCTTGTTCATCCTTGCTTACCCTCATCCTCTGTCCTACTGAAATGACTGAAGAATAGATATTGTTTTTCGTTATCAAGAGGGCAAAGTGTCCAGTGTCTTTCTAAGGAAAAGAAAATACATTTTATCGAACCAGATGGTGACACTGATTTAATGAACTGAAATCGGTTAAGATATACTTTTCCAGGTTTTTTTTCGCTTTTATTTTATTTTTTTTTCCTTCAATTCTGATAGGGCAAACAGTTGAAAGAAGGGGGAGGGGGATTGTTTTCTTTTGTGTTTTCATTCTGACTCTCAAGAATGGATTTTAAAAGGTAGGTGTCAGGAATTATGAGGTTTTTGGATAAATCTAGAGAAACAAATGGTGCGTTATTACTATTTTACAAAATTTGAAGTTAGTCTTACAAAGGTGAGCAAGTTTCCATCCTCTTTACACCAAAAGCCCACACAGGGGCATGCATATTTTTATGGAAAGATAAATTGACAATTTATTGTGCATAACTTCTGATCAATTATTAATCATTAGTGTCAAAACCAGGGTTATAATTACCTTCAGCTATTTTAAGGAATATTTATTTTTTCCTCTCCCTGATCTGATAATTAGTTAATGCTCTGGTGTAATGAATTCAAAACTGATTTGATCATGGTACAGATTACACTCATCAAGCCTACTTTTCCCTAGCTTTTAAGCAACCAGACAAATACACAGAACCAACCTTCCCTCTTTCAGGTCGTGCAGAGCTCTCCCTTTCATTGTAGCAGCACCACCCCCCTTCCCCTTCCGCCATAAATAATGATTCCAGAGGAAAAGGGAAAAATGACAAACAAATAGACCGCAGCTGGAATTAATAAGGCTGATCAAAGTTAGTGGGGCTGGAACTGCTCAGAGCAGCAGCAGGTCTGAGCCCCATAAAGGTGCCAGCAGCTCTTGCTTTTTTTTCTCTCTCTCTCGCCAAGATCAAGAGAAAGGGCAAAGCGAACATTTTAACCTCTGACATCTTCTTGCAGGAGAAAAGGGGTGGGGGTGATTTTAGGCCATCCCTAATACCTTCAAGATCATTTAAGTATGAGTAGTTGAAGATGAGGGAACTGGAGCTCTCAGGTGTCCTTTCCCAGACTCAGGAGGAAGGTAGGAGGAAGGTTTGTAGAAAGGAAACCGCCAGTTTTAATATCTGTGAATCTCTTTCCTACCTGTCCTCTTCTTCCACAACGGAGTGTGGATATGTATTTAAAAAAAAAGTTCTTTCGTGTTGAAAGGTTAAAATTAATAAATGATGTGGTGAATAGGTAAACAAGCCACTAATGCTCCTTTGAAACAACTCTAAAGTAGAGAAAACTTTTGAAATTGGGGCTATCCAGGATTTGATGGGGTGGAGTGATATAGGGAGAAATTAGTGTTATACTGGAAAACACACCTTTCAGTGTGAATAATTAAGACTTTCTGCAGTAAACCGTTTCCACCCATATATCTTAATAACTCGAAAGACCCTTTTTATGAAGGTTAATTAGCTGGAAAGTACTAACTGTGTGAAGACAGGAATAATCACCGACTCACATTATTCCCTAAGATTTTAGGTGACTGTTTAATACATCAGGCCAAAGATAAATGTAAGAATAACACATGTTAACTATTTAACTCCCCTATGCAAACAGTTTGCTCAGCTCTTTAAATTCTTAAACACACCTCCTCCACTTTAACGCTGTTTGGCATAAGCCCGTTAATTTAATTAAACCCCAGGTTTGTGACAGCTAATCCCAAACACCAGTTCAAAGCACGTATATTTTTTACCCTAGCAATTAAAATCCCTTCTTCAGTGAAACTGCTCTCTTTTCTCCAGTCCCCTCCTCCTCCTCCTGTTCCACCTCCTACCCTCAGTCTCCCAATCCCAACCTCCCAATGCAAACGGAATTGCAGTTCAGGATGCAGGTTAGAAAATGAATCCGGTTTGACAGCTTTGACATCACACAGCTCCATTTTCTGAAACTCTGTTCACCAACTTAGCACTGCTCCCAGACTGTATGTTTTAATTTGTCACATCAAGGCAATAAAAGGCAGCAATATATACTTAAGCCAGTTAACATAGTAATAACAGGTTAAAGGGAGCAATTAAATGGTAGTGAGTCGCATGTCTGATTTTCTATAGGCATTACCACATCAATAGTACCTTTAGACTGACTATAACTTAGCATGATTGTCTCAATTAGTTTAGCTACATGATAGTTATTGTGGAAGCTTTGTGAGTAATCAATGTTACGCAAGCTTATGGAAAGGAGTCTGCATGTGAAAGAAGGAAGGGGAAGAAAAGAAAGAATGGAGGGAGGAGAGGGAGAGAGAGAGAGAGAGAGAGAGAGAGAGAGAGAGAGAGAGAGAGAGAGAGAGAGAGAGAGAGAGAGAAACCGATTATCCCTATGCAGTCCTCACTCCTAAGTAATCCTAAATTCTTTCCCAGAGAATCATAGCACAAAGCAAAATATTATATAAGACAAACATTTCAATGACGAGTCCCTGTAACGCGGCTTGCGTTTAATAAGGATTGTTCAACGAGTTTATTATTTTTATCCCTCAGTCTCCGAACTGCAGATAACCTTGTGGGACATTCCCACTGAGTCCTACGTAGGCCAGATCAAGTAGTTAACATCACCACCCACCTAAAGCTTCGCATAATGGAATTGTTAACTAGAAGGAGTGTAAATCTTTGCTCACCTACACAACCATCCATTACGGGCATACACTGGCATGTGTGACTACAAACGTCATAATGCGTAGGGCTAGGTCTTCTTTAAACCCTCCCGCCCCATTGCAACTCACTAGTATTTCTCTACTCCAGCGCTTCTGGCACTAAATAGCAAACCCCAGGTGCTGCAAAAGCAGCCACAGACAATGCACATTTTTAGCTGGGAAGTATACGCAAGGCTTTACAGTAGTAACGCGTTTGTAATGTTGTCTGTCTGGGAAAAGAGAGAGTGCACCATTAAATTTTAAGATAAACAAGAGTCAGGAAAATATCTGTTGTGAAAGTTATTCTCATTAGTCCTAACAATGTCTCACCATTAGACAGGGCTTGGAGTCAGCCTATACCTCCAGATTTCTGATCTGCAAGTTTTTTTTTTTTTTTTTTGCATGCACATTACATTTCTGTCATGCTTTGCAGCAGAACACGATATCCCCAAAGAACCCAAAGAGAAAAAAAAAAATACCCTGACAGCAACCATTAGTTAAGAGTGCAATGAATAAACCCCTCGCACAAGAGTATCAGGACTAATTAAGATTCTGTTTAGCAGCCCTGGATGGAATGTTAATGTAGCTTTGACTAACTGGGAATAAGCAGGGGGGAAAAACTGCATTTTAAGAGGAATGCTGGGGTGATAACATCTCTCACTTCTTCTGTCCAAGGTCTGCCCAAGCCTGTTACAAAGTCATTATCTCAAATTACTCCTGTATTTCATTTTTAGAGGTTTTTGGGCAAGCATAGATCCCCTGGCATTGAAGCGCTGCCTTGAGCCTTACAAAGCCAATACTCTCTAAGGGGATAAAGGGGGAATCAACCCACTATCTCTACCTTGGAGAGTTTGCTGGTACCAGTTTCTTGGACAAATAAAGCCAGAATTCAGAAGGCAGATTAGGATCTATTGCTGGCGTCTCAGCACAAATCCCTAAAGGCTTTTTGACCCTTTGAAGTTTCTTCCATTTTGCTTACACAGAAGTTTACATGATTAAGTCAGGGTTTTACAAGGCTCAACAAGGCAAATTTAGTCACCTCGGAACACTCAACATTTGCACCCCACCCCCCCCCCCCCCCCGCCCTTCCTAAAGATTCCAGTTGTCCTATTAACTCATTTAGGTAAAGGCACGCTCCGGGATGCCCTGGACGTCGTGAACTAGTAGCCAGATTTAGAAGGCTGCCGAAAGCTCGCCGGCAGCGTTTTCTGGGGCCGAGTTCAGTTCATCATTAGTTGAGACACCGATTGAAATGAATCGGCTGGCACCGAACACGGCCCTGGCTTTCAGAACACTCTCAATCCTCAGCGCTACGATATAAAGTGGCCCTGCAGGGGTGGAGGTCTCTTTCTTGCCCCGTTCCCCATCTAACTAGAGTACGTTACACACCCCTTCCCCTTCCCCGCCAAGGCCCCCGACAACCAGCTCCACCTCCCAGCTGCTAGCTTTCTCCCCTTTCCCCCAAAGGTCTAGCGACACAGAAATCCCTGGCCCTAGCGGTTTTTAAACACCAATGACATTTCGCTCCTTCGGGGTCACTGCTATTAATAAAGCTCAGGATTTCGGGTGTCTTAGGGCCAGTACAAAGCGCTTCCTCCGGCCTCTCTGACCCCACCAGCTCAAGCCCACAACATTTCTTAACAATTGCCATCCTCCCCCGACTTCCCCTCTCCTTCATTAAGGCTATGAGTGGAGTACGGCTGGGTGATCACTAGAACGACCGCTTCTTATTGGCCACGGAGTATTAGGCTTCATTACTGTTAATTATTCATGCCCTGGTATAAAAGCCTCTGTTCAGTCACCTCTTTAGGAAACTTCTGGTCTTTGCCTCAAGCCTTGACGTTCCCAAGCCTGTGCCAGAGTTCTCCTTGGCTAGGGGAAGAGCAGAGGAAAGCTAAAGCAGTGCTCCATAGAAGGATTAAGTTCTCAGATGACTTTCTACAGAACAAGAAAACCCTACACTTTGATCTGCGTTTAAATAACTTCAGTTCAGGTAGCCTTCCTCCAAATGGAATAGCCTAATGTGAGGAGTGCTTTGCTTTTCCAAGTTTTATAAAGGCAACTGCCTAGAAGCTTGGGATCACAGGATCTCCCTTGTCCTCTAGTTGTTGGGCCTCTCTATGCCTTTGGGATTTTTTTTTTAATAAAGTAGGGTTGAGAAATGCAGATAGCACCCAACTTCCCTTCTGTGGCTGAGTGGAAAGAAAATACCTCAGTTGTGGATTCATGGACAGAGTACCAATACTATCCAAAAGGAGAGTGATTCCTGCAGATTAATTAAGTAAAAAGGTTTAACTATTTCTTCCACATTCATTCTATAGGAGAAGAGGAAACAAAACACAGCAAAACAAAACAATCTGTTGGCTAGTCTGTACTCTGCTTATAAGAATGCTTTAAAGAGATATTGGCCTAGATAGCACTTAAGGAAAGAGTTCAGTTGTGGAAACCGCCTTCTGCCTATGGGCCTATTTCTGGAAGCCAAATGTTGGCATGGAGAGTGGGAACATTTTTCAGGAGACAGTTCACTATTGCAGTCAATGGAACTAGCACATATATCAGAGAGAGAGAGAGAGAGTCTTCTGAGGGGGAAAAAAACCAAACCAAAAACAGAGAAGCCTGGAGAAAGGACATTAGGAATTTTTTGAAGTAGACTGAAGTAGGCACAGATGGAAGACACTTGACTTAAGAGTTAGATTTTAAGTCAACCTTACACTAGCTTCACTTAAGATCTTATAAATAGAAGTAAATAATGTATGCACATTCACACTCCTTCTCTATCTGTATTCTTAACACAGACTAACCATTGCAAGGCTATGCACTGTTAAGATGGAAGAATGCTTACTACACTGCAAATGACCAGGTGACAGGTGCCTTTCCTGGGAAAATCTGTTTTTGCTCTTGAAGTCAGAAAAAAAAAAAGAACAATAGGAGAACATCCATTAATCCCAGATTGGCCTTTGGCTGAGATGCCAATCACTAGTTCTAAAGGGGTGAATGAGTATTAGTGATTGGTTGGGGTTATGATTTAGGGATTCAATAGGACAACTATTTATTCTATTCTCCTGTAAGCAACTCTATTTTTCATTAAAAATTATTGATGCCTTTTGCTTTTACAACACATCAATTTCTGAAAACATTCCTCCTAACCAGTGAACCTTCTCTTGGAACAAAGATTTTTTTTTATAACGATGGTTACCAAAACCAACACATCAACTATATCTGATAGCATATACAGTATTCAATACCCATAGTCTTCCACCTTTTCAAAGAAAGGAGGGAGATGTACAGCTCCTTTATGCAAGATGAACTGGGCTGTACTCTGTAATAGAGTTATTTTTTGGCCAAAGTTTCTGTGGCAGATATTGTACTGTCTAATACTAGTTACCTCATTTTCTTTCTGAGTATTATCAATGAGACCAAAGTTAATTGACATAACAGGTCAATTATCTAACTTGACTTTGAGAACATACCTTTGACTCAAGACAACCACTTTGCAATACACATGATTAGTTGAAAGGAGAACCAGGTTTCACATGGTGGATGTTTAGTAGAGAGGCAGTGATATTTCTACTCAATTTTAGGCTGATCAGACTGCATTTAGACCATTGTATTAGTTCTGGACACCATATCTTAAGCTAATTAATTAAGTACCAGACATTATGCTAAGTACTGGGAATATCAAGTACAAGCAAAAAGAAAGTTGGCCCCTGATCTCAAGGATTTTACATTCCAGTGAGGGAAGGCACATAAACGAAAGCTTAAAATTAGAGGTTAGGGCAGATAGGTGGTACAGTGAATAGAGTGCCGGGCCTAGAATCAGGAAGACTCCTCTTCCTTACTTTAAATCTGGCCCCAGACACTTACTAGCTGTGTGACTTTTTATAAGTCATTCCACCCTGTTTGCCTCAGCTTCCTCATCTGTAAAATGAACTGGAGAAGGAAATGGCAAACCACTCCATTATCTGTGCCAAGAAAACCACAAATGGGATCACCAAAAGTTGGACATGACTGAAAATGACTGAATAGCAACCACAATAATCAGAGGAGAAGGAGAAGGGACATGGTGTAGGTCAGATAGCAATAGAGGGATCTTTCAAAGTGAGAAGGTTGCTAGAGATTAGTGTGGGGAAATGTTGGAAGCATCAAGAGTAGAAACAGGAAAGGAATGAAGGAGTCAGCATGGCTGGTCTGGACATTTTTTTTTTAAATGGAGGTTCCAGGAGGAACTGGTAAATCAGAAGGGGCCACAGGGACAGAGTGATATTTTGTATCAGATAAGAAAGAGTTGAAGGAAATAGAGACAGAAAAAAAAGTCTGTTGGCTTCAAATAATTGAATGGCTGTCATATGTGTGAAACAAACATTTGACTCATTTTTATATTATGACATTCACCAGAATTGGAACACTATTTGGAAGTTATAGGAAAGTGGACTTTGGCTCAACATGGGAAAACAAACAAACAACTTCCAAACAATCAGAACTATCCAAAAATTAAATAAACTACTGTTATAACTGGGAATTCCTGGGAAAATATCACTGAATGTTTCCAAATGGAGAATGAATGTCAGAAAGTTCAGACTAAATGACATGTGAGGTTTCTTCTCTACATTGAGTCAATGTGTATTTTCTGAGATAATTTGTCTTCCTGTGCTGTTTTCTCCTGATCTTATTTTTGGTGCTTTTGATGGCTTGGTATGTTCCTCAATCAAGTGACCCATTCTTTCATTTGGAGACACAATGATGGCATATTACAAGTATATATACATGGAAAACACACATGCATATGTGCATATATATTTTATAGTTACATGTATTCATATATATGTATTATATAAGAATATATGTAACAATCTCTAGCAAGGGATTGACTGCCCACAAAAACAAATTGCATTTCTTTCCAATTTGGAAAGAGAGAAAATGTAATCAAGACTAGCCCTGTTGAGAGGGCAAAGGTTTTCACATTTGGCCTTTGGTGGCGGTTTCAGAACTCTTAAGGAGAATGAGGAGAACAGGAGGAGGTGTTCTTACAACAGAATCGTGACTATGGCAGTAGTTGGTTTCTGCCACATGTGGAGTTCTCTTCTTCAAGACTCCGAGAAATGAGTTCTAAATATACAATTTGGGAAGTATGGCTGTATGTTTTTAATTCTGATACTTACCCTAATGGTCAGAGTTCTGAGAGTAATAAGTCAGCTGATAGAAACTATCAGGCTCTACTCCTGCCCTCATATTCTTTTAAATTGTATTTCTTAAATATTCCATTAAATAATACATTTTCCATATTAGTATTATTTCTCATAAGCACCTGTGGTCCTTATGTTACTTGGTGTCCTCTGCTTGTGACGTGACAGGTCAAGGGGAGCCACAAAGGAGAAAGGGACCTCAAGAGGCAGAGAGACAGTTCGAACCTCCCTACCACTACCACCACCACCACCACCACCATCAACCAATTATGGTTTTGTTCTTTACCTGGGGGCATAAGCACAAGCCATTTCATGACTACACTTCTACATGCAGAATTACTATAAATGGGAACCATATTTTTGTAAATATGACCTATCAACACAAGCTGATCTAATAAACACAGACATATGTGTGCATATGTATGTATGTATGTATATGTATTTTCTATCTTAATCAATTGATCTATCTAACCTCTTCCAAGAAATTTCTACTCTAATAGGTTTGAGGTCTATAGCAGTTGAGTGCAAAAGCTCTTGTGGGTCATTCTAAGCAGGAGAAGCTTGGAGTGTAGGCTCCTTAATGAGCTACTTAAGTACTCTCTGAGTTAGCTTCAGGTGGGCTCATCAGCAGGAGGTTGGTCACTGGGCAATACATTTTTTTAACCATAGTAATTCACTGATGAAAAAAATGAACTTTTAAAAGTATGAAGCAAGATAGATACTAAGATATGGATATTAAAATGAATAATAATTACAAGAGAAGACCTCTAGTAACTTTTAATAGTTAGTACATTTTTTTTCATTGTAGCCTACAAGAGCATGTTAGGAACTTCGTTCAGCAGGGCTTTGTGGCTACTTATTCTGAACAGTGAGTGGGTCTGCCAGTGGTAACTGGCTCCATGTATTATTCACCCAAATGCATTTACAGATAAATGTCTTTGCTTGTATCTTGGCCAAAGCTAGAATAAAGTGCTTGTTATCTCTTTGAGGCTTGATTGTTTAGAACCTCCCAGGCTTTTTGGAGTTTGTTTAATTTGGTTTGGCTAATTTACTAAAAAAAATAGCCATCCATTGAATTATGCGAGCTCCTTCATTACACGGGTAAAGGCGGCTATTAAACAATACCTCATTCACATTATATAACATGCAATTGGAAAAACAAAAACTAGATTTTTTGTGACAAGTATTTTGGTGTTTTGGTGAACCTGTGATTTCATTAATGTCAATAATCCTTCTCTAAGTACAAATCAAGACCTTTCTAGAACATTTCATCTTGTATAATTCTCACCATTGTTTCCTCAGAAATTCTCCATACATCATTCACCCACTTTGTCTCCTCAGCACCCTACCCCCACCCCAGTCCCCAATACACTGCTTTAGTCCAAAAACTGAATGGGGGAAGTGATACCGGGATACAAATTGGCAACAAAACTTTGATGAGTTTTCTTTTTTTTTTTTTTAAAAGGGGGAAAGTATGAACATTGCCCCAGGCTGACCCCAAGCAAAATTATGAACTAGGTAAAGTTTTTCTTTCATCCACCCAGCCTCATTCTTTGATCTCTACCCCCTTAGCAAAACTACCTTTCTTCCATTCCTCTCAGGTGTCCCATACTCTCCTACTCTTTCCCTTTTTCCTTAACTAAATTTGCTCTCATATTCCTTCACACCAAAATGTGCCTATTAACAGTTTACATAGTAGGAATAGTGATAATAAACAATTCTCTAAGAATAGAACTTGTGGCACAGTTGCCAGTCTGTACTAATAGAGTTAATTTTCTCACCAGGAATTCCCTATGCCAATGAAATTGTAGGTTCCTCTCTCCTCCTATCCCATCCTTCCCTTAAAATTTTTTAAAAAAATGATAATTGTGCTTTACAGTTGAAAATGATTTGTACCTTTAAAAGACATCTTCATAACCACCCTATAATTTTACTCTCAATATTTCTGTATATATCAGTAGCCTCATTTTAAAGATAAGCAGACTGAGGCTCAGAAAGGGACTGCAGTAAGTTCTAACTGGTAATAAGGGTCAGGGCAGGGCTCATACCTGAGGCTCTTGATTCTAGGTCCAGTGTTCTCTCTTTTATTTATTTAATTTTGATTTTTAGAATAAAACAAGCATTTCTGTAATATAATACAATAAAAAGAGAATTGTGCATGAAACTGCAAATCTGTTACATACAATTTGCTATTTCTTTTAAATATATAATAAAGTTATCATGTAAATTTCTTTTTTCTTTGCTTTGTTCTTTTCCTTCCCTGCCTCCCTCCCAGATGGCTACCATTAGATGCAAATAAATATCTATATACACATATGTACACATAGATATATGCATATGTGAAATGATTCTATACATCTATTTATCAGTTCCTTCTCTGGATGCAGATAGCATTTATTTTCATAAGTCCTTTGCAGTGAATTGGTGTATATATAATAGTCAAAATGACTTAGTCACTCAAAGGAATTCTTAAAACAACATTGCTATTACCATACACAATGTTCTCTTGGTTCTGCTCATTTCACTCTTCATTATTTTGTGCATGGCTTTCCATGTTTTTCTAAGAATATTGAGCTTATCATTTCTTATAACATAGTAATGTTCTATCAACATCATACACTACAACCTGTTTAGCCATTCCCCAACTAATGGGCATCCATGCAATTTCCAGTTATTTGCCAACACAAGAGAGCTGCTACAAACATTTTGGAACATATAGGTTTTTTTTTCCTTTTTTTCCTTTCTATAAAATTCCTGAATAAAATTACTGAAAATCAGCTGTGAGTTTCAGGGGGATTGCTACATAGAAGACATTGTGCCGATCTACAGAATAGTGGTGTTCTAATGAATTAAAACTGTTAAGATGAAAGCATGTAGCTCTAGGTATAGATTTTTAGGCATCAGTGAGGGGATGAGAGAAGATTTTGTGTGGCAGGAGGCCTTCCTAGAACCAGAGATATTGTGTCTATCACCTAGGCATTTGCCGCCAAAGCTTCCTCTGGTCCTTGCCCCAGAGAAGTGATAAGCCAACTGTTTTGCTCTTCCTATAGCACAATGAACCAACCACCCCACAACCCCAAACTCACCAAGGCCATTGTTTCCATTTGCTATATTGCAAGTAGAAAAATGAATGGGTAAGTAGATACTGTTTTTCATGAGAAGTATAATGGTAGTCGAACTGTCAATTGTCATGTAATCTCATGCTAACTCCCTGCATTAATCTCTCACATTATATGCTTTAATACGTGCGTCAGAATAACCTGGAAGATGTTTGGGCTCATCAGTCACCCATTGGCATACTTTAAGGAGCACTACTCTGGAGTTTCAGCTTCTGTCCTTGACTTCAGGCCAATTATTTATATATTAATATCAGTAATTATTATTAACATTATTTATTAATATTAATTATTATTATTGTATAATAATCATCAAAATTAGTCATGTTTGTATCCTCAGCTCCTCTGAGACTGTGCAAAGTATGTGTTCAATGAATATTTGTAGAATTAAATAAATTTCCCAGACTGCCTTGATTTTTAAAAAACTTTTTTTTTAACTTAACCCCAACAACTATTCAATGGACAGATAATCTGCAAAATTTTATTCCATCCAAAGTGCAAAAATCTTTCCATTGAAAGGAGTAATCTTTGTTGCCATTTGTAGATGCATTTTAACAAATTATATCTAGTCCAAAATAGGTGATTGTTTTGGCACTGTGTTTCTTTTAAGTCTCTATATGAAGATGCAAATCTTTGAGAGGAAAAAATCACTAAAGCAATCTATATTTAAATTGCTTTGCATCTGTGTTGGATTGGATGGCTGCTACTAATGAATTTGTGTTCATCAGTAGTGAACAGATCAAATTCACTGGTTACCAGGGAGGAAAACCTGACTTTACAAGACTGTTATATTGGATTTCTTGTTGCATTACATTGTGATGCAATATAATCCCTACTAATGTATCTGGATGTATTAGCAGTAAGTGCATTAGAACCAATGTAACCTTATAGGAAGCATGGATTTGTTAGGATTTCTCCACTGACTGCAATGGATTTCCATCAGTGTGTTCTCTAATATTAACCTGATATTAGGATAAACTGCTGAACTTTTTGAACCTCTTCATTTCGGTTTCTTTAAGTAAGGAAGCTTAATCATTTTGGTCTCTGCACATGATAAGTGCTATAGCAAGATTATTTTTATTTGTTGAGTATCTTTATGGTACGTATGTGGGAAGTACAGAGAGAAGCTAACAAAAAATGACCTGATTTCAAGTAACGTGTATTATCATGCAACCAGTATTTCCATATCACAGAGAAAATGAACATCGACAATTAGAATAGCATTACCTAAGGCCCAACCTGGGTAAGTGGGGCTTTTAGGAGAGGCAGCAGGACCTATTGGCTGGGGCATTGGACTTGGTATCAGGAAGATCTACCTTCACATTCTACCTTAGACACTCAATAGCTGTGTCACCCTGGGCAAGTCACTTACCTTCTCTAGAGCTCAATTTCTTCATTTGTAAAATAAGGGAGTTGGATTTGATGGCCTCTAAGGTTCTTTACAGATCTAATTCTATGATCCAATGGTTTTGTTTCCCAACATTTCACATAAGAATGTGAAAAATGTTTTAAATTCCTTTTGAAACTCAAGACTTGCCCGTGTATTGTTTCCTGATTTCTTTATAGGCATATATATGCTCTATACTCTAAAATTATGGCTTGGATTCTGACATCTTTTTTTGAAGTGGATGGCAGGGGAGGAGGGGGACAGATATGATTTCATTGGGATAGAGAGCTCCTGGTGAGGGACTTTGGATTAATGAGATTATCATCTTCTCATCTCAGAGAGTTGCTTGGAGCATTGAGAGGTTAGGTGACTTTTCCAGGGTCACACAGCATGGAGCAGAGGCAGAAAGTGAGATGGCATTATCTGATTCTGAGGTCAGCTTTCTATCCATTTAACTACACTGCCTCAATATTTCACACTTTTTAAGTTGCCCTAGGCAATGTCTTGGTTTTGGTGTCCATAAAAGAAGACTAATGTTAGTTTAGTTCATGAGTTCATTGAAGAAATGAGCATACTTGATGCACTAATCTAATTGCAAATTGGAAATGCAGTACCTGTAAGAATATATTTCTTTGCTGAAGAAGCTGCATAACTAGTATCTTTATGTTTGTTTTGTTCAACACATGTTGAACATCCAAAATATATACTGCACTGAATTTTGTGGGGGATACTAAAAGTATAATAGTAAAATAATAACACTAGCTTTTCTCACGGAGTTTGCAATCTAGCTGAACAACTTCAGGAATACCACAGACAGACAGTATGATGAAGGGTCATATGAAAAGGCATAGAAAAACAAGTGATATTGATTAGTAGGAGCCAGGGCCCATCTAAGACTCAAATGATCAGGAAGACTTCATAGAGGAAGGGGCCTTGAAGTATGGCTAGAAGATAAATAGGCAGAAAGATATTCTCGGCAGGGGGGATTACCTATGCATAAGGGACCTGTGCTTTGCACCTAATAGATACTTAATAAATATCTGTTAATGGATTGAATGACTAAATGTGAGATTTATAAATGAAAAATCATCAAGATATGGGGTTCAAGGGAAAGGGTGGAATGTTTTAAAGATATGTAATATATGTGTGTCCATATATAATGTAGAATTTATCGAATATAATAGAATTATATCTGGCTACATATACTTATATAAACACATGTATCACATGTATACATACATGTACATACACAATTGATACCCCTATGTGCACATACACATATATCACCACATAGACATGTGTATATATAAATATATACACATACATACATACCTGTATATGTATGTATGTATCAGCATGGTGTGGTTGATAGGAGGATGACCTTGGTGTCAAGAAGATTAGGTTAAAGTTTTGCCTTAGACAAAGACTGACTATGTGATCATGGGCAAGTCACTTCACTTTCACTTTTCAGTGCTTCAATCAACTATCTTCTAAGGCTGTAAGTTAGCAAATAAGCTGCTCAACTGTGTTATCAGTGGTGGAACTTTCTTCACTAAGGATTCTCTACATGGATGAAATCACAGGTAAAGAGGAAAAAAAACTTTTATACACATAAGTATATGATATGCTTATACCTACTTAGAGCAATATTGTGTATTAGTTTTTACAAAGTGATTTCTTCACCATGAGGTAGTATAAATTCCCTTCTCCATTTTACAGATAAGCTAACTGGGGCTCAGAGAGTTTAAATGATTTGCCCAGGATCAACAGCCAGTACATATCAGAGCTGATTTTTCATTTTGATCTTCTGACTCCAATAATATATTTTAGTAAAAGTTTTGGAAAACCTTTTGTTTTCACGTTGCTCAGATTTTCTTCAATATCCCCTCCCAGAGATCTATGAGTTAAAATAAAGAATTTTTAAAAAAATAAGAGGAAGAAAAAAACATCAGTTCGTGCAAGTTCGCACACTTCTCAATATTTATTGTTTGTTGTTTCTTTTTAAAAAATCTGTCATATTTTATTTATTTTTCATTACATTCTGAGTTCTGAGTTTTTTTTTTCTCTCTCTCTCTTCCTCCCTCCGAACCCCACATTAAAGAACACCATACAATATATATTTCCATATATGAGTTTTTTCTCTGGAAGTGGATAGCATTTTCCGTCATAAGTTCTTTGTAGTTGATATGAATGATCATATTACTCAGAGTAGCTTAGTCTTTCATAGTTACTCTTTGAAAAGTATTGTTCATTTCACTCTGCATTATTTCATGCAAATCTTTCCATGTTTTTCTAAAGTCAGTCTGCTCAGCATTCCTTGCAGTACAGTAGTATTCCATGACAATCATTTATCACAATGTACTCAGCTATTCTCCCAATGGATGGGCATCCCCTCAATTTCTGTGTCTTTGTCACCACAATGAGAGCTGCTATAAATATTTTAGAGCATATATGTTCTTTTTCTTTTCTTCTGATTATCTTGGGAAACAGACCTAATAGTGGTATTGCTGGGTCAAAGGGTATACACAGTTTTTATAACTTTTGGGGCATAATTCCAGATTGCTTTCCAAAATGGTTAGATCAGTTCACAGTTCTACCAACATTGTATTAGTATCCCAGTTTTTCCACATCTCCTCCAACATTTATCATTTTCTTCCATCATTTTAGCCAATCTGATAGGTGTGACATGGTACCTAAAGTTGTTTTAATTTGTATTTCTCTAATCAATAATGATTTAGAGCATTTTACATGACTATATATAGCTTTAATTGCTTCTTCCCCAAACTATCTACTCATGTCCTTTGACAATTTATCAACTGGGGAATGATTCATATTCGTATGAATTTGATTCAGTTCTCTACATATTTGAGATATAAGGCCTTTATCTGAGAAACTGTCTATAATGCCCCCTCCCTCCTATTTTCTGCTTCCCTTCTAATCTTGGCTACATTGGTTTTAGTTTTACAAACCCTTTTTTAATTTAATGTAATAAAAGTATCTCTTTTATATCTTACAGTTCTGTCTCTTGTTTATTCATAGACTTTCCTATCCACAAATTTGACAGGTAATATGTTTCATATTTTTCTAATGTATTTACATCTCTCTTCATATCTAGGTCATGCTTCCATTTTGACCTTATCTTTGTAAATGGTGTAAGATATCAGTCTATACCTACTTTCTTCTAGACTGCTTTCCAGTTTTCCAAGGTAATTTTTAACACATAGTGAGTTCTTATTTTAAAAACTTAGATCTTTATATTTATCAAGCACAAAATTACTATAATAATTTACTGCTCTATATTGTATGCCTACTCTATTCCAATGATCTGCCTTTCTATCTCTTAGCCGGTACCAGACAGTTTTGATAATGGCCACCTCATAATACAATTTAAGATCTGGTACTGTTAGACATCCTTCCTTACTTTTTTCTCCAATTAACTCCTTTGACATAGTTGAACTTTTGTTCTTCCAAATGAATTTTATTATTATTTGTTCTAGTTCAATAAAATACTTTTTGGTAGTTTGGGATGATATTGAATAATTAGATTAGTTTTGGTAGAATTGTCATTTTTGTTATATTGTCTCAGCCAACCCATGAACAATTAATATTTCTCTAATCATTTAAATCTGACTTCATTTGTTTAAAAATGTTTTATAATTATGTTTACAGTCTTTGGGTTTGTCTTATATACTCCCACATAGTTTATATTATCCACAGTTATTTTAACTTCGTCTGAGATCACGATTCCTACCCCTGCTTTTTTATATCAACTGAAGCATAATAAATTCTACTCCAGATCTTTATTTTTAATATATGTGTATTTCTCATTTTAAACTATTTTCTTACAAACAACATATATTTTTGGGTTCTGTTTTTTTTCCTGCTATCCTTTTCTGTTTTAAAGGTGAGTTCAGCCCATTCACATTCAAAGTTAAAATTGCTAGTTGTTCATTTCCCTTCATCCTATTTTCCCCATGGTTTATCTTACTGTCTCTCTTTTTACCCTATCCCTCCTCAGAAGATTAATTTACTTCTGACCCTTGCCTCCTTAATCTGCATACCCTTTTAAGAGTCCCTTCCTTATCCTATCCCCTTGCCATTCTATTTCCCTGCAAGTTAAAAAGACTTTCATACCCAACTAGATGTATATTATTCCCTCTTTAACCCAGTTCTAATAAGAATGAGGTTCTTGCCCAGCCTGCCTTCCACTGATCCTCCCCTCCATTATGATGCCTTATCAGACATTATCATGCCTCTTTTGTAGGAGATAATTTGTTCCATTTTATCTCTCCCTACCCATTTTTATTTTTTAGGATCATCCCATCATAGTCAACTCAACCGCAAATCCTCTATCTATGTATACTCTTTCTAACTACCCTAATAATGATAACATTCTTAAGATTAATGCATATCATTTTCCCATATAATAAATAAATGGTTTAACTTTATTAAGTCCCTTATGATTGGTCTTTTATGCTTACCTTCTTATGCTCCTCCTGATTCTTGTATTTTTCTCTGTTCCCCTAAGTTTTTTTTCCTCAAGAATGTCTGAAAGATGTTTTTCAGGTTAGTTGTTTTTCCAATGAGATATTTCATGTTCATTTCTGTTTTTTGTTCTTTTGATGTTTTTATTATTTCTTGATGCCTTATGAAATTATTAATTCTTCTAATTCTGTTTTTTCTGTTATTAATTCTTCTAATTCTATTTTAAAACTATTTATTTATTGGCATTCTTTCTTCTTAAATTTTGAGTTCCAAATTCCTTCCCTCCCTGCCATTTCTTCCTCCACCCACTGAGAAAGCAAGGAATACATTATCAATTATATGTGTGAAATCAGGCAAAACTTTTCCATATTGTCTGTATTTCAAAAAAGCAAGAAAAATAAACAGTGAGAAAATTATACATCAATTTGCACTCAGAGTTCTCAGATGGGTATCTCTCTGGATCTCCACCTCTCTCTGAATGTAGATAGCATTTCTTCATCATAAGTTTTTTGAAGTTGTCTTGAATCATTATATTGATTATAGTAGCCAAGTCTTTCACAATTGATTGTCATTACAACATTGTTGTTACTGTGCACAATGAACTCCTGGTTCTTCCCACTTCATGTTGCATCAATCATGTAAGTCTTGACATTTTTCTGGGGGCAGCTAGGTAGCACAGTGGATGGAGTGCCAGGTCTGAAGTCAGAGAGTCTCATTGTCCTGAGTTCAAATTTGACCTCAGACACTTACTAACTGTATGATCCTGGGCAAATCACAACCCTGTTTGCCTCAGTTCCTCATCTGTAAAATTAGCTGGAGAAGGAAATAGCAAACCCCTCCTGTATCTTTGCCAAGAAAACCACAAATGTGGTCAGGAGTCTGAAATGACTGAACAATATCAACAATTATTTCCCCCTGAAACCAACTCCTTTGTCATTTCTTTTACCATGATAGTACTCCATCTTAATCATACAATCGATGAACATTACTTTAATTTCCAATTCTTTACCATCACAAAAAGAGCTGTTATACACATTTTTTGTACATGTAGATCCTTTTCCTTTTTCTTTGATTTCTTTGGGATATAGACCTAGTAGTGGTATGCTGGGTCAAAGGGTATACACAGTTTTATAGCCCTTTGGGCATAGTTCCAAATTATTCTCCAGAATAGTTGTGTTAAAGTTTCATGATGTGTTGTGGTGGAACTATCTCAAAGGGTTCAGAGTCTAATCCAAGTATAGGTATTTATTGAGATTTGTGCCACTTATGAAGTGGGCTAAGTTCCAAGAGGAACCAACAAATTCAGAGAAAGCAAGATAGATTTTTATAGGGTAAAGATGCAATTACATAACAGAAATTATGAATATTAAAAAGGCAAGAGGGGTTTGTTAAGGGACTAGGTAATAGGGGAGGGGTCCCAGCCACAGTAGAACTGTGCATGCAATTACCCACAATGCATACAGAAAAACTCATTGGGCGGATGTATGTATGATAATGATATTATAAGTCTCTCTACATCATAAGTTCACTTAAAGGACAGCTTTTTTCTATAATTGCACAGGTGCCTACTTAGGGAAAGTCCCTTCTATTGCTTTGGGGTCCATAGCCTACTTGGGCATCTTGGTAGTGCTGCTTTCTGATTGACTGGGTATTGTGGTCCTTTCTGAGACTAGATGGATGTGGTTGTAGTTGAGTGCATAGACACACCTGCTATTTCTGTGGGAAATATGAGGAATGGGTCTGGGGGCAACGGCTAGCTAGAGGCAGTAGTGCCTGGGATCCCATCACATGGAGATGTCTGCTGTTTCTGTGAGAAATATGAGTTCATGGACACACCTGCTGTTCTAGTGAGCAGTGAGGCATATATGAAGAAGTCAGAACATTGAGGGGATGGCTGCATGGCTACATAGGGGTGGTGGGCCTACTGTTCAATGGGGCCTGTAAGGAAGTTAGAATATTGGGGCTGGGAAAGCCTTATTAGGATTCCATCAGTTGGACTAGTTTACACTCCACCGGTAGTTCATTAGTTCACCTATTTTTTTCCTTATCCCCTCTAGCAATTCTCATTTTTGATGGTTTAAAGTGGTACTTCAAAGTTATCTTAATTTTCATTTCCCTAATCAATATTAATTGAGATAATTTTTTTCACACAACTATAGATAGCTTTGATTCATTCTTCTGAAAACTGTCTACTTATATCCTCTATTTATCAATTGGGGAATGACTCTTTTTACAAATTTGACTCAGTTCTATACTCACTATACATTTGAGAAATTGGGTCTTTATTACAGCAACTTTCTGTAAAAATTTTGATATCACTTCATCGTTTATGATACCTTTTAGGAAAATGTAGTTGTCCTGATTATCTTTTTAAATTAGGTTTATTATTGCTTTTTCGTTGTCTAAGATTATCTTTGCTACCTCTGCTTTTTTTTTTAAACTTCAGCTGAAGCATAATAGATTCTGTTCTAGCCTTTTATTTCAACTCTCTGTTTTTCCATTTTAAGCATATCTCTTGTAAAGTATGCCTCTTGTAAACAACATGTTGCTGGATTCTGCTTTCTAATCCATTCTGCCAACTTATCCTATTCATGCTCACAGTTATGATTATTGTGCATTTCCTTCCATCTTATTTTCTTCTGTTTATCCTTTTCTCTCTTTTTTATCCTGTCTGTTCTCAAAATTCTGTTTGCTTCTAACTATTGTCTCCCTTAATCTGTCCTCTCATTTTTCATTCCCCTCCCTCCATATCTCTTAGCCTCTTCCCCTCCTATTTCCCTCTTGGGCAAGTTACATTTCTACACACAACTGTGTATATATATTCTTCCATCTTTGAACCAATTCTGATAAGAATTAGATTCAAACATTGCCTGGCCCCTCCCACTCATTTCACCTTCCATTGTAAAAACTCTTTCTTTTGCACCTCTTTTGTGTGAGAAAAAATTCCCCCATTCTTCCTCTCCCTTCTCTCTTCTTTTAGTGCATCCCTCTTTCTCACCTCTTATTATGTATTATGTATTATTATTATTATTATTTTGTTTTTTGGAGATCTTTACAACACATTTGATTCACACACATAGCCTCTGTCTATGTAACTCCTTTTATCTGACCTAATAATGATAAAGTTCTTAGGAGTCATATGTATCATCTTCCCATATAGGACTCTCTCCCGTTTACCTTTTTGTGCTTCTCTTTAGTCTTGTATTTGAAAATAAAAATTTCTGTTCAGCTCTGGTCTTTTCATCAGGAATGCTTGAAAGTCTTCTATTACATTAAATATATCATTTTCCATTAAAAGATTGCACTCAGTTTTCCTGAATAGGTTATTCTTGGTTGATAATCCTAGCTCCTTTGCCTTTCCAAATGTCATATTCTGAGCTCTCTGCTTCTTTAATGTGGAAGCCACTAAATCTTGTGTGATTCTGACCATGGTACCACGATATTCAGATTGTTTCTTTTTAAAGTATTTTCTTTTTGCCCTGGGAGGTGTGGAATTTTCGTTTTTCGTATTGGGATCTCACTTAGAATGTGATTGGTGGATTCTTTAAATTTCTATTTTATTCTTTGGATCTAAGATATCAGAGCAGTTTTCCTTGAAAATTTCTTGAAGGTATGATGTTTAGCTCTTTCTTTGATCATACTTTCAGATTGTCCAATAATTCTTAAATTATCTCTTTTGATTTACTTTCCAGGTCAGTTGTTTTTCCAGTGGGATATTTCACATTTTCTTCTATTTTCAAAAATTTATTTGACTTTCTTTTATTGTTTCTTGATGTCTCATGGATTCACCAGCTTCCACTTGCCCAATTCTAATTTTCAGGAAATTATTTTCTTCAGTGAGACTTTGTACCTCTTTTTTTCATGAGGTCGATTCTGCTTTTTAAGGAGTTCTTTTCTTCAGTGAACTTTTGTGCCTTTTTACCATTAGGGCAATTCTGTTTTTAAAGGTGTTACGTTCTTCAGTATTTTTTTTTTGTGCCTCTTATACTAAGATGTTAATTCTTTTTTCAAAATTTTTTGTTTCACTGTCATTTCTTTTCCCATTTTTTTCCTTCACTGCTCATCTCTCTCTTTTTTGAAGCTCTTCAAAAAATTCTTCTTGGGCTTAGGTCCAAATTGCATTTTTCTCTGAGGCTTTTTTGGTAACTATTTTCATTTTATTATCTTCTTCTGCCACCATAGTAGCTTTTTATGGTCAAGTTATATATTTTTTGTTTGCTCATTTCTCCAGACTACTTCTTGATTTTGAACTTTATGTTAAAGTTGGATTATGCTTTCCTTAGGGTGGGGAGGCATTGTCCCAAACTTCAGGTTTTTTGTGCTACTGTTTTCAGAGCTAGTTAGTTCTGGGGGTCTGCAAGTTTTTGGTGCTTCCCAGGTGGTGTTATTTGATTTTTAACGTCCTGTTTGCATTTTTTGAAGAACTTTTTTGGGGCTTGTGACCATGTTATGTTTTTCCTTGAAGCTTTACAAGTAGCTGTTTTGACTTCATTGTTTTCTGAGATTGAACCCTGACCATCTCTATCATCATAGTAGCTATTTATGGTCAGCTTCTTTCTCTGTTATTTAATTTTTTTTAACAGCCTATTTCTTGGCTGTTAACTTTATGTTAGGGTTGGGCTCTGCTCAGGGAGGGTGTAGGGCAAAATGTCTCAGGCTTCATGTTTTTAGCCTGTTGTTTTCAGAGCTCTATCTGGAGGTCTTTGACCCTGGTTCTTCCAATATGCTATAATCCATGACCAGGTGTGGTCACTGTTTCTCCAGCTCTTGCCTTTGTTGATGGGTGCCCTTAAATACTCTCTGCCTCCAAATCCCAAGCAGGGGCCCCAGCACTGCTGCCACTGCAAATGCTCTAATTTTTTGAAGTCTTAAAAACATACCACCAGACTATGTTCTCCTGCAGCACAAGTATCAATTTGCCCCTCTGCCCTGGAACCAACACCAGGGCCTCCTATGAATGACCACAACCAGTCTTCTCCATTTGGGAACTGATCAGAGCCTCTGTCCCTCCATAACCATACTTACCACCATGTGCTTGCTGGTCAGATCTTTTCTAAAGCCCTCCTAAGTTGTTTTAGGCTGAATGGCTGTTTTACACCAACTTTTAATTATTTCTACTGCTCTAAAAATCACTCTGAGGTGTTAAGTTACTTTTTCTGGGGTGTGGGGGGTGGTGGATTTTGGGAGAGCCAGGTAATTCCCTGCCTAATTCCACCATCTTCCCACAATTCCCCCTAGTTTCAAAGTTATTCCTTTTCCCATGTTTGTGCTTTCTTACAGCACAATGATATTCTATTACATTTAGTTGATGGTTACTAACTTTATTTTCAGTTCTTTCATACCACAAAAAGTGCTGCAGGAAGACTTGGGTTCAAATACAGCCTCAGATACTTGTTAGCTATCATTTAACCTCTGTTAGCCTCAGTTTCCTTATCTGTACAATGAGAATACTAATAGTACCTGATAATACTTAAAATGCTACATAAATTCCAGTTATTATTGTTGTTCTTATTTTGATAAATATAGGGTCTTTCTTTTAGCCAATAACCTCGAGTATGTGCCATAGGTCAAGAGGTATGGACATTTTAGCCTTTTTTGTTTTCATCATTCCCTATTGCTTTCCAAAATGTTTGTTGTAATTCATAGCTCTACCATTAATGTACCTGTCTTTCCACAACCCTTCCATACTTTACTTATGCCAGGAACATAGGCATGGCTGCTGATGTTTCTTTTACTCATTTAACTGGCTATGGCATCTCATTAGTCTTTAGAGGCAAATTAGTTGAACTAGGACTACTTTTGGGGGGTAATTTGATTAAATACAGGCATGGAACACTACAAGTGACTCATCTGAAACACAAATTCTTAAAACACTTAATTTTGTTGTTCATCACCATGCTCTATTGCTGACTATGTTGTGTAGACAACCTGTAGGTAGCTGATATATAGGAAAAAAAGTTTCCTGATCTGAATTTAGACATAAGGCCTACTTGTGGAAGGAGAAGTCATTTATGTTTCCATCTTGAGGCATAGTGTAGAGCTTGTGTTAATAATTACTCCTGGGCCCTAAAACAGTAGTCCCGTGTCGTTATTTTATCATCTTACCCTTAGTGAATCCTGTCAAATGGATAAACTTAAACTCCTGTGACACCATTCTAGATACTCCAATTGATTATTATTTAAAAATTAATTCAGAAGGCCCATGTCTTTCATATGGCATGGTTAGTTTTTTTTCTTAATCTGTTAGATGAAGACCTAGTATCTGGCCAGGCATTTGCAAATGATCTAAAGAATGTGTAGACTGCATTCACAAGGTGTTTTTTTGTGACTAAGTGTTCTTCCTCTGACACTTACTGACTGTGTAACCCTGAGCAAGCCACAACATTTCAGTGGCCCAGACACCTCCCTAAGAATATAAATTGCAGAGAAGATATTGATCTGCACTGGTAGAGAAAATTCCTCACCAGGAGCTTCCTAAGTAATGCTTTCACTGGTCTAGTTCTTATCTATCTATCTATCTATCTATCTATCTATCTATCTATCTATCTACTATCTATCTGTCCATCTATCTATCTCTGTATGCCTACACATGTATACACAAATTCATATATGTATCTATATATGTAGGTATGCATAAAGACATGTATACACACATACATAGTATACATACTATATAAGAGATAGATGTTTATATGTGTATGTTTGTATCTGTGTATATGTTTTTTATACATATACATATATGTAGGTATATGTGTGTATGTATGTACGCTAAGGAAAGACTTTTTAAGGAAGTAAAGTGGTTAAAAAAAGCCCCTGGATTTTACTCCCTGTCCTACTGATGCTGAAATTCTACTAATTCTACTCCAGACCTCTACTTCTTTATTTTGCAAGAAAAAAAAAACAAAATAAAACAAAGGTATATGTTCCTGATGTCATCAATCCTCCTCAGAGTCTGTTTCATTAAAAAAAAAAACAACAAAGGGGATTTATGACAGAATGATTACCTCACTGAAGTATGGGATTTTATTGGCATGAATTATTACAGCTTTTTTTGCAATGTCATTCAGTTGTGGCATGTTCAAAATTTTGATAATAAATATTCTATTAACATCATGTCTAAGGATATCCACCAGTTCCACCCCAATCTGCAGAAAGGAACAATAATTTGCAAATTTATTTCCAGCGTGAAAGTCAATCAAGGCTTTGTCATCCTTTATGGGCCACTATCACAGAGTACAATACAAAATTATCCACTGGGTGTGAATCACTGTTGTTAAATATAAACATATTTGTGTAAAACAGATGCATTATCATTATTCTTTACTACTAATTGTTTCATTGGTGATAAAACATAAAAAACGCTATTAGCAGGGACAATAGCAGAATAAATAAATGCCTAATTAATGAGCTTGATACCCTTAAGACCAATGGCCATTAATGAACAGCAAATTATATTGTATCTGTATTGATACCACTTCTCAACTTATGGTTTTGTTTGTTTCATCAAAGGCCGATGTCCTTTCTAGGGGCTTTTCCCACACAAACCATGTGCTATGCTTGGTAAAGTGATAAATTATGCTTAAATTTTCTCCTTTAATCCCAGGGGTGACTGCTAAATTTTGTTTTTATTTTGGTTTATTGTGTTTTGTTTTGAAGGAGTGACTATGACACAAAAAAGTATAGCACATACATATATGTGTGTGTATACATATACATATCCATACATGCATATTTTAATCTATCTATCTGTCTGTCTATCTTGTTGTTCTTGACCCTTATAGAACCATGGAGACATTTATTTGATCAGTGAATGTAATATTAAGGTGACACGGTTATGAACTGACATCTGCCAATTGGCTGAAGTGGTTTAATCCAGACATTTTCACACATCATCACCTGCTGTATTTATAACAATGCATTGTTAGTGAATCATTCCACAGTTACATAATGACTTTTTGTAATCCATAATTCTTTTTCCCTTATTCTGTTTCTCCCTTATTCTTTTTCATCTCTACTCTTGCTTCCATGAAGGTGGAAAAAGGTTTTGTCTACTCATTCAATCCATTCAAGACTTTTGAAATAAGAAAAATGGATAGTGAGGTTGGTTCTCCTACGACTAAAATATCCCAAACTACTTGAAACTGTTAGGTAAAGAGGTGTGTGTGTGTGTGTGTGTGTGTGTGTGTGTGTGTATACACACATGTATATACATGTATGTATGTATGTATGTATGTGTGTGTGTGTGTGTATATATATATATTTTAACTTGCAATTTAAAAAAATGGTCCAAATTTGTACTGCTTTCTCTGTATGGAAAACACATTAGGCCCTTAATCATTGTTTGTTGAATCAATGAGAATGCATACAATTTCCCCTGAGTTAAATATTTGGATACAGCCGGAGGACTAACGATTGTCTAGTCCCTATATCTCCACTCTGATACATAGAATATGCTTTATAAAGCTTCACATATTTATCACATCTTTCTGGATCTCAAAATTCTTTATCTCTAAGTGAAGCCTAGATGGATTGGACAAGATAATTTCTAATGGCTCTTTATATTTTGATAACAGTAATTCTATATAACAGAACTTTTAAGTATATTTTTTTTTATCATGGCTACAGAATGAATACTAGAAAATCAATTTGTAAATTCAAGAATCCAAAAAGTGTACTTCTATCTTTTAAAAAAATCTATTAACAAACTCAATTTCCCTGATGACTTGGTCACATCCATTAGCAGGTAGAAGTATGGTTGCATTTCTGCATGTATACATACACACACACACACACACACATATGTATTAACTCTTACATTTCAAACTGAAGAGCCAACCTTACTCAAATGTGCCTGTCTCTAACATATCGACTTGCATAATTATCCTTGGTGACAGCAGTGTAAGCTGGATCACAATCCATCACCTTTCTAAATACCTTATAGAATATTAAAATGATTTTATACTTGAGGAATCTGAAACTTATAGCAGTGAAATGACTTGCCCTGACAAAAGCAGATCTTCTAATTCTGAATCCAGTCCTATTTCTCATACAGTGGATAGTGGCATGCTGACTTTTCCTATTATGGCAGTTCATGTAACAACAAGAACAACAGCAACATACACACATACAAAGAAATCTAGTAGAAATGGAGAATGACTACATTCATTGAAATGTGGTCATTCATGCACATACACACCCATAGACATGCGTATATGTATGCACATCTGTGTATATACATATATGCATGCATGTGTGTATCTACACATGTGTAAGCTTAAGTCCAAACTGGTTAATCTTCATTTTGGTAGCTATTTTAAATGTTAACCATGCTAAACAGTTTGAAGAATAATTTCAAAAATAGAATTTGCTTACAGGAAACGTTCCACACATATATTCAAACTGAATTCCACTAAGTAACCTGGGGCTCAAGCAGAATCAGGGAGAGATAAGTAATTATTCTCTTTACCAGTAAGGAGAATCTTAATGCCAATGCCCAGGTTTGAGACTGAAGTTACTTTCATATATATTTGAATTGTTAATAATTAGTGTTTAATGGAATAGATTCAGAAATAGCAATTGCTTATCTCCATTACTTTTTATAATCTTTAATACTAACCAGATCAGTATAGCTAATATTAGGATTACACAGATAATTAAGATTAAGATTGAGCAGGTATTATATGGTATCTGTAATTATATGTTTCATTGAGGTGGTGTGGTATAGCAGATAAAAAGTTAAGTCTCAAAGCCAAAAAGGAATTGAATTTAAATCCTATCTGTGAAACATCCTGGCTGTGTGACCAAGGGCAAGTCACCTAACCTCTCACTGTTACTATAAGTTTCAGAAAGGTGCTGACCCACTATGGCAGGAGTTTCCTTGTTATCAATGAATCACAAGTCTAACCACTATCCACTAGTGTCAATGAGTTTGAATATTCCCCCCCTAAAACTATCATTATTAATTGGATTTATTCAATATAAACCCTTTATGGGAGTAATCATGTATATGAGTTCACATGTACATGACCATAATTAATCAAATTCAATTAAGTCTAGTATGTACCTAATTTAGGCTGTATTCTCACATAATAGTGGGAGGTTGGTAGGTTTATCTTTTTCGCTAATTTAAATAGAAAGATGCTTACCTAAATCATAACGTTAAAATTGTCTTTCATCTTCGTTCTAGAGCAACTATATGAAAACTCCAAAGATACAACAATTATCATGTGAGATTTAAGATGAAAATCAAACAATCAATAAGAATGACTAGTATCCTTTTCATTTATTCCATATTTTAGAACCATTGATAGATTTCCATGGTTTGAACTTTTCTTTTGAAGTGAATAGGTTTGCAGTTTTTTGAGTCGTAGTTAAAGTTGTCTCCTTGAGGCCCCAGACCATGTCTTATATTTCTTTATATAAGCATCAAACAGTGTCTTATGGGTAAGAAGTGTTAATAAGTGTTAGCAGACTATTTTGTTCTAAACGCTTACTTTCTGGAAAGCAGGAAGAAACAGAGTGAGCACTATTTTGTTTCTTTTTTATTTGATAATAGGAATTCAGAATTGAATTATTTTACTGATTTTTTTGCCTTTTCTTTTTTACTAAGGCATTTTTTTTAAAGCATTGCCCTATGCCATACAGATTACGGTTGTAAGAAAGAATATAAGCTCGAAAGGGATGTGAAAAATAGAGACTTTGGCTGACATACAAAGTTCTTCCAATTTATTCTCCTCTAATGAGCAAATTGTTGGGTTGTAGCTGACACACACTGAACATGAAACCTGCCAGGCCATCTGTAATTTATACTTAACTGCAGGAACAACATACATAAGCATCTTTCCATCTCTTTCTCTTTCTATCAAACTCTCTTCTTTTCCTGCCCATCTTTCTCAGCTCACGCATTTCTCCAAAATGTTTAAAACTAAAACAAAACAAAAAAAGAAACACACAAAACCAAAATGTAACAAAATTTCCAAGAAATCAACTGCCCTTCTCATTCCCCCCTCCTTTATAATGTGCCTCATCATATAGCCAACATAAAACATAAAATGCTGTGAAATAGGCCAAAATTTATTTTTTAATTAATCATTTAATGAAACCTTCTCTGCTAAGGCTTATCACTTGAGATTCCTGCATAGTCCGCATTATCTAATTTGGGAGTTGGGAGTTATGTCGACTTTCTTTCACTCGGATTAACAACCCTTAAGCAGTACATATCAAGTTGACCATGTATTCCAGCAATATTTTGGGATTGTCAATCATCACCAATCAGCAATTTGGCATATACTGTCTAACGCTGTTGGGCTGGGAAAAACTGTGAGGCACACATGAAGCTTAAAATTTTCTTTTCATTAAGCTGTCTCTTTCAAATGTATCCATCCGAGAAAAAAAATCCACAATTAAAGTTGAAACACTATTACATAACATTTGATGACACAGTAGAGGATAATATATACTGTGATACATAATATTATATTTATAATGTTTTATTACATATCATATATATAAAATAAAATTAATATAATATAACAATACATTAATATTTAGGGGAAATCACCTTTTCAGATGTGTAGTTTTTAAAGATCCTTTCAAGTCATTTTAAAATTAAAATCAATTTCTCTATATTGTATGGTTATATTGACTATTTTAAAAAATGGGGAGTTAAACTTCTGAAAAAAAATAAGCTTAAGTATCTTACTGACAGTAGTCAAATCATTTCACAGACATTGCAGAGGGAGAAGGAAAAATCCTACCTTTTATGACAGACCTTTTTCATCTACACATTGTAGATTCTTGTGCCAGAATTAAGTATTTTCATTTTTTTAGTAGATAGATTAAAAAATAGAGACATCCAAAAAAGGCATTCTACTGCACAGAAAGTATGCAAGAAATCATACCCTTGCCTAGTTTTTTTCCCCCAAGCTATTAAGGTATATTTTATTTATTATGCATTCTTATTATTGAATATTATAAACCCAATTATGCCATTTATGGGATTTTATTATTAAAGTGATAGATCATTATGGTTCATTAACAGTCTACATTGTAAATATATGTTGATTGTATTTTACATATGTATTATTCTAAAAACAAATGAAAACAGAACACAGTGACCTTAGGAACAGTTACTCTTCACTCACTTGCAGGCAGTAGAAATGGGCTGGGGAGAAAGAAATAATATTTTATAACATGTGAGAACTAAACAACATTGACTTAGTTTATTTTGGTAGCTGTGCTGAGGGAAAAAATATCCTCAGATTGTAAATTGCTTTTATTTATTTGGGAGGTTGGCCAGGATAATATGAACTTTAGGGTCCAATTATGCAGAATTTGATCTTTCTGCGTGTAGTAGAGCTTCTGTACCTGGTTGAAAGGATGTGCTCAGAGGAGGAGGGACAGCACTGGAGAGTTAGGGCTTTAAAAAGTGACAATAATATCTTGCATTGATCCTTAGTCAAATCCTTGTTCCCCCACATATTCTGCAGATCTCTCCTCCGTACAGAACACTATTTTAAGGTTGTGGAAAAAAGGAATGCAATTCTAGTCCCTGGAGGCTCTTATGCAAATATCTCAAAGTACTTTACAAATATTCATTTATTAATACACCAAACAGCCCTGTGAGGAAGGAAAGTGGCATGAAATATTATCCTCCAGTTCCAGAAACTGAGTCCCAGAGAGGGGGTGATTTGTCCAAGGTCATCCATGGCAATAGCAGAGCAGAGAAAAGAACCTTTAGCTCTTGATTCTAAGGATGCTGTTTCTGTCAAAGTCCCAAATAGTGTATAGAGTTACATTACACACTGTGCACTGTGGATCAAAATCCTTGCTTTTTTTTTCCTAGGAAACAATTATTATTTTTTTAAAGTAACACCATTTTTAAGATGTGGCCTTTTATTTTTTAAATGTCAAAAGAAATTAGGGTGATGGTTTGCCATCTACAAAATACTGGATATATTTAGTTGTACTAGAAAAATGTGCTCTACGCAGGCTGAACTTGTAGGTAATGAATTCTCTTTGAAGATTTTAAATAACACTTTTCCTGGTATCACAGGATGATGCCAAGTGTTTTTTTGTTTGTTTCCTTTGTTTGGGGGGGAGAGGGAAGCAGTTTTAGGACCCACCCTTGAAATGGGGAGTCAACATTTGAATAGCTAACAGACCTTACGCTGTACTAGGGCAGGGGTGGGGAACCTGCAGTCTCAAGGCCACATGTGGCCCTCTAGGTCCTCAAGTGTGGCTCTGATTGAAGATCCAGTCAAAAGGTTGCACACGAGGACTTAAAGGGCCACATGTGGCCTAGATGCCACAGGTTTCCCACCCCTGTTTTCTCAATACTCTTAGGCACTTGGCCTCACTTCATCACCAGATCATTTTTGATAATATTAAACACAATGTTCTAAAAACAATTTCCTTTGAAAGACATTTTAAAATTGTTTGTTTATTATGCTTCATCAGGCTCTGATCAGTATTCTCAGGGGTCTTGGGACTGTATTATTGTAGAACCAAGTTTTAAACTTTTTCCAGTGGTGCCTACTTGGATTTTTCCAAGAGTCATCTATACTTCTAAGAAACCTAGGAAAGTCAACAAATCAGCAATATTTAATAAATATTTGCTATGATCCAAGCCCTGCATTAGATGCTGGGTATGCAAAGACAATTAAATGAAATAGTCCTTGACCTAAAGAAGCTTATATTCTATTGGAAAGGGTAAAAAATAAAAACTTTCATAAAATTTATACCTTTTCTCAGGTGATTTTCAAGTGGGTAATTATTTCTTAGTTTTTCTATTTCTTCAATCTAATTTGGTTATATGAATTGGTTAAACCAGTGGTGAGGTTTGATTCCTGGATGTGCCAGTTGTCTTTGCACAAAGGAAATTCTGTTCTTTGCCCACAAGCCAAACTTTTATCCTCAATGGTTTGATTCAGAAATAGAGGAGAGAGGGCAAAAGGGTGTGCATATTTCAGTGTGACTGACTACCTCTACTAGAAAGACCACTCAATTGTGTTATCTTCATTTACAAAGGCCAATCCATATTTGATACTCCTTTATCAATGGATGTAATCATATATTATGAATGTATGCAACCGGTCCCTAGAATTAAGTAAGCAAGCCACTAAAAACAAGTTGTTGTTGTGTTTTTTTTGTATGTGTGTGTGTGTGTGTTTTTTGCTTCACCTAAGGTACAAAACATGGTTAGCAGGAAAAATATTGATATAGAATCTGAGAGTTTTGGGTCTTATTCAAAGATCTACCACTCATCAATATGCAACTTTGGGGGAGTGAGTTAATCTTCCTGGGACTCAGTTTCTTCATCTGCATACATAAAATGAAAGATTGTATTAGAATATTTGTAATGTCCCTTCCAATCCAAAGCACTCTCATTCTTTATTCTACATCTGTTGACTTTTCCCCCTTCCCACTCCCTATCTCAAATTACGAGACATCCATAAATAAAGATATCCTTCCTGAACTTCATAGTTTATACTTGCCTACTTGATTTGGTATAATGCTTTGCACATAGTCACGCTTAACACTTTTTTAATTTTACATTTGAATTTGAAGTTAGAATCTCATACTAGTAAACTCAAGTTCTTGCAGTAGAGTCTATTTGGATTTTTCTAAAGAAATGGGTGGGTTAGTTTTGCAGACAACATTCTAAATTCCATCCAACCCTCTCACATACATAGGCTACTAGTTTACATGGGAGAGAGAATGTTAATAGAGCAACACAAATCTGTTGCTACCACTGAAATCAAAGCTCTTATCAACTATGGTGAGTAGCATTATCTTCAGATATTATAGAGAAGACATTCATTCACTGCCCCCTTGAGAAGCAGTATGACACAATGGAAAAGGATCCTGTGTCTAGAGCTAGAGGAGCTGGCTTCACTTCTTGGTTTGGCTGTTGACGGAACACCTTAGACAAGTTGTTTCACCTCTATTCCATTTCCTCATCTGTACAATGAGAGATTTAGCCTAGATGACTTTTGAGGTTCCCTCCACATCTAAATCTATGAAACTAATACAGGAATGAACTTGTTCATACTAATATGAAACATCATTTTATATATTCCATTGAAAATGTGCATGTCTCCAAAATTTAACATATTCTCTTGAGTATCTTTATAATAGGAATACAAAAGAAATTAAGAGTGTGAAAAGTAGGCTAGGATTATAGTTAATTGATCCCTGTTTATGCTAATAAATGACAACAACAATTCTGTTTGTTATATTTAAAGAAACAATGAAAAGGTCATATCAGACCATGATTAGCATTATCTTCAAATAGTACAGAGATCACATACTCCCCCTTGAGAGGCACTATGATAAAATGGAAAAGAATGTCAAATACAGAGAAAAGTTGCTATTGCTAATCAGTGATTATTATTACAGCCTTTGTCATTAAAAGAAAGTAGTTAAAACACCAGTCCTGGACTACCAATGTCTTGATAGCAGCACTGCTTTCAACCCACATCTTTAGTTTTCTTGCTCCTTGCCTATCCTTTAGCTTAAAATAAATTCTATAAGTAACTTGGAAAGGGTTTGGCAGCAAACTTAGATTGTTTGTCTTAAAAATTATTGGGATTGTCTTTTGAGAAGAGAAACCTTAGACAGATGAAATGGCGTCACCTTTGAGTTTGATGTCTCATTAAAAACAAACAATCCTTCCAAAATAAACATTACGAAGGTTTTTTTAAAAAGCATACTATAAAGTGGAAAATTTGATTAGAAACTGAATTTCCACTTGAGTTTTCTTCCCACATAGGGTACAGATCCTGACTCTGAGATTCAATTGCTTTCAGGGCAATTATCTTTCAGCAAATCCACACAGGAATATTAGTCTTATTTCATTTAATCACCAAATCCTAACAACGAAGAATTCACTTCATTAAAGGCACTCAAAAATTCTGGCCAGCTGTTTCCTGCCACTTGGCTGAGGACAAGGTGGAGAAAGACAAGCAATTCAATCCCCAGTAACTCTCAGTTGTGTTCAACATAATTCTGCCACATAATTATACTTTCATCATTTTATTCCTAATCTGGAATCTGAATCCAAGAGAGGTTCTGTGACTTATGGGCTTAATTTCTGACATGCTTTAATGCATATTATGCACACTGAAAGTTCCAGAGATTTTAGTAATCATTTCAAACTAATTCTTTATTTTGTCAACTCTATTTTCTCTTGTGTGCTTTTTAAAAAATTCATTTAACTTGGAGCAGTAAAACGGATTGAAAGAGAATTCATAGGTAGCATGCCAATTACACATACAATTGATGGATTAGTTATATGCTTAATATTTTGGAAAAACTACAAAATTCTCTCATGACACACTATTTTAGGAAATTTTGAGTAATATTTCATGGACAAGTGTTACTTACAGTGCATTATCCTTACATTCCAAGTTGTTAGTAGTCATAATTTTTGCAACATCAAAACTCTTTGACCATAACCACATGATGGCTCAAAAAAAGATTCTCTTATTTGTTTAAACTGACAAACTGACCACTCAGAAAAGCCAAGGCCTGTCAGTGCATCCATGAATCTCAGATTGAGTCAAAACACAAAAGGCATTTGCAAAGCTAACAAACGGTAAAAACATCAGAGATTTTGAAATGAAAAAAACAGCAATTACCATACTAGGATTTCAATTTAGTGTCCTTTCTTCCAAGACGAAGATACATAAAATACCACAGGTTTTTCCCCTATGGTAGTTTTTGAAAGCACATGTTTATGTATTTTAATGAATTAGAAAGTAAGCCTATACTATAGGAAAGAAGTGTTTTAGGAGCGATTAACTTTTATTTATGAACTAGATGTGGTTATATGTGTGTGTGTGTGTGTGTGTGTGTGTGTGTGTGTGTGTGTGTGTGTGTATTTTCTTCTGTGAAGGTGATACACATTCTTTATTGCTCTATCAAAATGTTAGTCCCAAACCAGTGTGTTCTGGGAAACCAAAGGGAGGATTACAGACAAAATGCTTGGCTATTGCTTATTAATGCGATGAAGTCAATAATTAATAAAGTGATAGGCTGGAGACACACACTGTGGATAAGGGTAATTCTCCAGGGTGTTAGAGGTAAGGGTTTTAGAGGTTAGATATTAAAGATAAGCAGTGTTAGAACCTTTAGCCCTGACCTCTTCTTAGGAGCAGTTCTAATCAATTTAGGTTAACATCTTGTCATATCTTTGTTTTGTTTTAAAATTTTCTTTTATATTGTGAATTTAGCTGTCATGAAACAAATATTTCAGTAATTTACTAGACACCACCTTTTGTCAAAGGATTGATAGCCACACAATACACAAGGAGATTTTATATATGTATATGTATGCACACATATATACACACAGGTATATGTATATATACATATAGAGGTGTGTGAGTGTATACATGTTTATGTAAATATGCACACATGTGTACAATAGGAGCGATGTAAATTGGAAGAAATGTTTTAGGTCAGATCATATGACACACTTGGAAATTGTTTTATCACAGGATTATAAACCTAGAGCCTGAAGGGACCTTAGAGGGCATAGTCCAAATGAAAAATAATCCCAGCCTACAGATTGACCTTTTATCATGTCACACAACTTCTAGTCCTTATACTTAACTGCTCCTCCAATGATCATTTGGATGCATATCTCCTTTCTCTAAGGACTGAATCAATCCCTTTTGTTTTGACACATTCCTTCTCACCCAATGAGATTCCCAACTTATTGCTATCAATTTCTTCCTTTCACTGTCTTTTTCTACCTAAAATGCTTTTAAAAATAGTTCAGAGTTTCGAAGGAAGGGTTAACCAATTCACTCCTTTTTTGTTGTTGTTATGGTTGTTCAGTCATGGCCAACTCTTTGTGAACCCATGGACCATAGCATGCCAAGCCCTGCTATCCTCCACTATCTCCTGAAGTCTGTCCAACCTCATGTTTGTTGTTTCCATGACACTATCTATCCATCTCATCCTCTGCCATCCACTTTTCCTTTTGCCTGCAATCTTTTCCAACCTCTGGGCCTTTTCCAGTGAGTCATGTCTTCTCAATATGTGCCCAGAGTATTTCGGCTTCAGCTTCAGTGTTTGACCTGCTAATGAATAGTCTGAATTAATTTCTTTAAATATCAACTGATTTAATCTCCTTGTTGTCCAAGGGACTCTTAAAAGTATTCTCTGGCACCACAATTTGAAAGTGCTGGGCTCAGCTTTCCTTATAGTCTAGCCCTTACAGCCATATTTTGCTACTGGAAAAATCATAGCTTTGGTTATGCAGACGTTTGTCAGCAAGGTGATGTCTCTGCTTTTTAGTATGATTTGCCATAGCTTTCCTTCCAAAGGCAATTTTTTTAAAAAAAATTTTATAGTTATAATCAGCATATGCAGTAATTTTTGAGCCCAAGAATATAAAATCTGACCCTGCTTCCATTTCTTCTCCTTCTATTTGCCAGGAATTGATGGGACCAGTTGCAACAATGATGCTAGCAGCTGTTTTGGGGATGAACACCAGTACACAGAAGGGCTGCCAGAACAGATTCTTTGATCTGCTTTTCTAAGGAAAGCAACTTTAAGGGGTTAACAATCTTACTTTAATTAAACATACATATATCATTGACTTAGTTCAGGGGAAAAAGTCAGCACTCTGAACTTCAGAGCAAATACAAACAGAAATTAGAAACAGAAAATATAAACAGAACAACAAATAGGTTTTTGTCTGATCATAGCAATACATGCATAGTTACCAGAGAGAAAAGCACCACCATCTGTGTTTTCAAAGCTGAGGGGGCTTTTTCAATAGCTACCCAGAGTCTCATCACCAACATTCTTTCAATGAATATGCCCCCAAAGGCAAAATGCTAACCTCTGAGTTTATATGCACTTCTTCAGGGTCAAAGGGCATCACAACCACACAACTCAAACCCACGTGACTTAGGCCTTCTTGTGACTTAAATGCTTGTGAACTAGGCCTTCCCTTGAGGTAAGCAGATCATCAAAGACTCCCAATTCAATCAAAGATTCCTTAGTGCTGAGAAGCACTCCAAAACAAAGACAATAAAAGTCTACTTTGCTTGCCCTTACTTTTGAAAAGCAAAACTCATCAAAGGTATTTGATTACCTCAGCATTCCAAAAGAGAAAATAGTAAAAAAGTCCCACCCTAATTACCATAACACCAGTTGTCAAGATCTTAGTTTTTTTAAAAAACATTATCAAGTCAGCTTTTATACTCTCCTCTCACTCCCATCAAGAGGCTTCTTTGTTGTTCTTTCCTTTCTACCATGAGAGTTGTATCATCTGCATATCTTAATTTTGGCTTTTGATTCATCCAGGCTGGTGTCTTGTATGATATACTCTGCATATAAATTGAGTAAGGTAACAATATAGAGCTTTGTCATACTCCTTAAAACTTAAACCAGTCAGTTGTTCCATGTTTGGAAGCAGAAGTGGATTTTTTTTTCTGGAACTCCCTTGCTTTCTCCTTAATCCAGTGAATGTTGTCAATTTGTTCTCTAGTTCCTTTGCCTCTTTGAAAATCAGTTTGTTCTTTTGGTAATCCTTGGTTCACATGTTGCTAAATCCTAGCTTGCAAAATCTTAAGCATAACCTTGCAGAAGTGTGAAATGAATGCAATTGTTTGGTAATTTGAACACTATTTGGCATTGCCCTTCTTTAGAATTGGGATATATACTGATCTTTTTCCAATCCAATGGAAATTGTTAAGTTTCCCAAATTTGCTGGCAAATTGAGTACAGCACTTTAACAGCATCATCTTTTAGGATTTTAAATAGATCATCTGGAATTCCATCACTTCCACTAGTCTTATTGTTAGCAATGCTTCCTAAGGCCCATTTGACTTCATTCTCCAGGGTGCCTCGCTCTAGATCAGTAACCACACCATTGTGGTTATTGGTGATATTAAGATCTTTTTTGTATGGTTCTTTTGTATATTTTTGCTACCTCTTCTTAATCTCTTCTATTTCTGCAAAGTCCCTTTCATTTTGATTTTTTATCATGCCCATTTTTGCATAAAACATTTCCTTGATAGCTCTAATTTTCTTGAAGAGATTTGTTGTATTTCCCGTTTCATTGTTTTCTTCTATTACTTTGCCTTGCTCATTTAAGAAAACCTTATCTCTCCTTGATAGCCTATGAAATTCTGCATTCATCTGGGTATATCTTTCATTTTCTCCTTTCTCTTTCACTTTCCTTCTTTCCTCAGCTATTTGTAAAACTTCATCAGACAGCCATCTTTTTTTCTTTTTGCTCTTTTTCTTTGGAATTTTTTGTTGCTTTCTGTACAATATTGGAAAATTCTGTCCATCATTCTTCAGTCACTCTACCAGATCTAATCCTTTGAATCTGTTCATCACCTTCACTTAATATTCATAAAGGGTGTTATTTAGGTCATACCTATACAGTCTGATGGTTTTCCTACCTTTCTTCAACATAAATCTGAATTTTGTGACAAGATACTCATGATCTGATTCATAGTCAACTATAAGTCTTATTTTAATTGACTGTATAAAGTTTCTTCACTTTTGGTTGCAAAGCATGTAATCAATTTCATTTCTATATTGACTATCTGGTGATATCTATGTATAAAGTCACCTTTTGGCTTATTGAAAAAGATTGTTTAATATTAGCAGTAAATTATCTTGACAAAACTCTATTTATCTCTGCTCTGCTGCATTTTGTACTCCAAGGCCAAACTTGTCTGTTATTCCAATTATCTTTTGATTTCCTGCTTTAGCATTCTACTCCTCTATGATGAATGTCATATCTTTTTTAGTGTTCTTTCTAGAAGAAGTTGTAGGTCTTCATAGTACTGATCAACTTCTGCATCTTTGGCATCAGAAGCTGGAGCTTAGACTCATTTTACTCTGATGTCGAACAATTTGCTTTGGATTTGAACAGACACCATTGTCATTTTTTGTATCATACCCCAGTAATGCTTTTCTTACCCTTTTATTAACTATGAGGACTACTCTATTTCTTCTAATGTATTCTTGTCCACATTAATATATATATATATATATATATATATATATATATATATATATACACACACACATATATGTGTTAACGTATGTACATATAATGATTACCCATATTAAATTCACCCATTTCCATCTGTTTAAATTCACTGATACCCAAGATGTCAATCTTTAATCTTTTCATCTCATGTTTGACCAGATCCAGCTTACTCTGGTTCATGGATCTTACATTCTAGGTTCCTATGCAATATTGATCTTTATAGCATCTGATTTTCCTTTCCATTGAACTTTCCTTTCTACAGCATTGGACCAGACCCATCCACAGCTGAGTTTCCTTTCTGCTTTGGCCCAACAGCTTTGTTAATTCTGGAGCTACTTGTAGCTACTTTATTCTTCCCTAGGTGCATGTTGGACACCTTCCAACCAGAGGGCCTTATCTTCTGGTGTCATCTTTTATCACTTAAATACTGTCCATTGGGTTTTCTTGGCAAAATGCTGGAGAGGTTTGCCATTTCCTTCTTCAGTGGATTGTTTTTTGTCAGAACTCTCCACTATGACCTGTCCATTTTGCGTAACCCTGCATGGCACCGCTCATAGTTTCATTGAGGTATATAAGTCTCTCCACCACGATAAAGCAGTGATCCAAAAGTGGATTCATTCCTTGCCCTTGTTAAAATCTCTAATTTTTTACCACCTTTGATTTTGCCCATGAGATCAAATTGGATAGAAAAGAGTCCAGAAGAAAGAGGTTTTATTTATCCCATAAGTGCAAGAATTCTCTCTTTTCTAGTCACACAAACACAAAATACCTGTTTTGAGACATCAAAACACAGACACACCACAATCCAGAAAGATTCAGAAACACATGTGCATACTCAGGTTCATTTGTAGTTATGTGCAGTCTCTTTCTGGAAGACTGTTACCCTACATGCAGATTGTGTGGAAGCATAGGGTGGCCTATTCTTAGAGATTGGGGGAAAGAGTCATCAGAAATGAAATTTGAAATTGCACTCTATCTTTTCTGAGTGCAGCATCTTCTGTGGCTTGAACTGGCCTTTTCAAACCCTTGCGCTCAATGTGGGTTCCCAAATGAGGAAGACTGTATCAACTCAAACACTCACTCCCACACAGTACTACAGTTAAAAGTACATTGGTATGGAAATGTAAACATAGTCACAACAGCAAAATTGAAAAGGTGGCTCTCTTTTTGGCCATAAAAACTCAGGTCCTTTTGAGCAATTCAGATATATGACTGTTCTTATTGTGCCTTCCCCCTCACCACTTCTGCCTTCTCCTTATTGATTGTATAATCTACATGAATCGTACAACCGTGTTTGTATATGTGGTCATATATGTGCATGCGTGTATGTATATATGAATGTATGTGTATATATACATGTATATGCAAATTGTTTTAATTATTTTTAAAGTAAATTCCTTTTGTATGCTATTGCTCTTAAAGTCTTACGCTTGTATAAGACAGAACAATCTCATTTCTTAAGCATTTGATGTCTTAGTATTAAGAAAGGTGTAGCAAATCCAGATTCACAGTATGTCATCATGTTTGCCAAGTGGCAGGTTCTTCCCCAGGCCCTCCTCCCAATGGCCTTGCAGACTACTGACATAGAGGATTACACCTACTCAGCCTCTAAGTGATAATGTATGAGGATCCACCTCTGATGACCACTGAGGAGACAGCAAAGAGAGATGGTGGCCAAATCTTCCTCCCCTCACTCATGTTACCTCAACTTACAGGTTTTCGGACATTAGAGAAAGCTCAATTAAGTGGCTAGTGCAATTTCCATTCCTGATAGTTTTGAGAACTGGGTAGATTGGTCACTGGAGCTAAAGTAGTATAATTTTTTTTTTCTCCTCTCTCTCTTTCTCTCTCTCTCTCTCTCTCTCTCTCTCTCTTTCTTTTTTCTTTCTCTCTTTTTCTTTCTTTCTTTCTCTCCTTTTCTCTCTTTCTTTCTTCCTTCCTTTCTTTCTTTCTTTCTTTCTTTCTCTTTCTTTCGTTCTTTCTTTCTTTCTTTCTTTCTTTCTTTCTTTCTTTCTTTCTTTCTTTCTTTCTTTCTTTCTTTCTTTCTTTCTTCCTGTCTTCCTTCCTTCCTTCCTTTCGTCCTTCCTTCCTTCCTTCCTTCCTTCCTTCCTGTCCTTCTTTCTTTCTTTCTTTCTTTCTTTCTTTCTTTCTTTCTTTCTTTCTTTCTTTCTTTCTTTCTTTCCATCTTTTTTATTTAGCTCTTCTATGATCTTTGACCATCCTCTGGCTATATTTCCATGTACAAAAAATGCAGTGTGTATATAAACACAACTTCTCCAAGCTTCTGAATCATCTGGATGATCATTTCCAGAAGGGATGGAGGGCTATACCCCTCTTTCCCAGCATAAAAGGTACAATAATGAAGACAATTAGCATTATAAGGGTTTACATAGATTGTTTTAGGATTTCATAATTGTGCCATTGTTCCAGTAGGAGTCCTGAAATACTTTCAAGCTGATAACTGTATAGCAATCATAATGTACTGACATAGGGTTTCTACCCACCTGAGTTAGGCTTGAATAATCTACCTGTAATCAAAGGTTCCACTGAACACTTGATGCCAAACCTTGGGGCAACTGTGTCCTTTGTATTCTGGGACATGACTCATCATGATGTGCTGTCACTTTTAACTACTTTACATTTATTGGGCACCAGTAATGTGTTAAATGTTGAGTCAGCACTGTTTCTCAGGAGCAGACATCACTCAATGTGATAGCTTATTTGCATGAAGCAAAAGTAAGAAAATATAACTATTTCATGGGAAAAAAAAAACAGGTCTATTTTAAATTCCAGGTTTTCTCATGATTATAAGAGACCTCCCACTTCAAAGATAAGAAATTGAATTACGCAGGTATTTTATAAGAGCATGAGGCTTGGAGTTGGATTTATGTGTATGTGCGTGTATTTGTGCATCTGATTTTCAGAAAAGATACCTGATTGCTAATTTTATTTTTACATCTTTGACTCCATTTGTTTTGACATCCAACTCCTAAAATCATATGAACTCATTTTTTTGTGTGTTTATTTAGTATTTAATTTTTCCCCATGAGCTCATATTTTGAAACTAAAATGTTAGGTCAAGTTAATCTCTGTGCATCTTGTTAAAGCTTGCTATTCTCCCCTTATGACTCTACAATGTATCCTGTGGTGCCAAAGAGTGGAGAAAAGCCTTCCTCTATCTCCTTCTCTAATTTTCAGCTCATATTGGACATAAACCCTTGCCTTTCATTTACTTCCTATTTCATGCATTAAAAGCACTTGGTATAAAGTAATCAGCCAGAATTGACTGATTTTATTTCTGTTATGTTTCTGTGTTATGGAACTCCTTATCAGCAGGAATTAAATAGCTTTCCACATTGATTTTTTCCTCATAATTTAAAAAATCCCTTTTGGGTTATCTTCAGGTCTCTTCTTTTTAGTCAGAAAAATTCCTCAAATTTTTTTTTTCTGCTACTAACCTATTGGACAATGCACACAGAAATAAATGAAATGAACCCTATTTAAAGCTGTGTTGGATGAATATATCCTCTTTAAAAGGCACTATTCTTTATTCAGTACATCATTACAGGGATGGTACTTAATATTTTAAAGATGAAAGGAAACTTGGAGATCATTTAGTCCCACTCTCTAATCTTTATGAAGGAGCAAACCAATTCCCAAGAGTTTTGAAGACTTTCTCAAGGTGCCATAGCTGAAATTAGAAGTTGTGTTTTCAGACTCCTCATCCAGACTGTTCCATAACACCACGTTTTGTCACACCAAGGAAAATTCTAGCTGTTAAGCCAAAATAAAGCCAATACATATCCCCAAACCTTGGATGTTTACTAGGTCAAGTTAAGACAAATCAAAACAGATTTTTGGAGGGTAGTCATCTATGACACATACTAAAACATTCTTAACACCAGAGATTAAGTTAAAAGTTATGGTAGGTATTATATATATGTGACAAAACTAACTAAAAAAAGAAAAATAATGTAATGGGGCCTTAGACTATGTCCAGGAGAATGTACCCATATCCCTTATTCACAAATGTAAACTTTATAGCATTTCTCCTGATTGATCTTATCTTCCATAAGAGTGTATCAGGGGAGAGGTTTCCAGAATCCACAGTACACAGACTTTAATAATTACTTCAACAGTTGAGTTGCATTTAAAAATAGTTGTAGACCTCTTTCTAAGGTACAAATATAGAAGGCGATCTGTGATTTTTTGAAATGATATTTACTAACTTAGTTCTGCTTCACTGTCTCTCCTCTTCCTAGACTAGTGCCTCCCAATGGTGGCTCCTGAATTCACTTGAGAGCAGTTCTAACACCAGAGGCAGAGAATCTTTACCTCATGCATTCCACCAGGGTAGAAATATTCTTTTCTCCCATATTTAACATTAATTATGTATCAGGAAAGGAATTTTTAAAATTTAAATTTTTAAAAATTAAATTTTCAAAATTTAAATTGTTAAAATTTAAAAGGAAATGGAATCTGTGCCAGTGCCTGGAATGAAGGTAAGGCCCAAGTTATGGCAGTTTTACTTTTCCTACACAAGTCATCATCATGATCCAAAAGAAGGGTTTAACTGAGTCACTTTTGAAGAAGTGAATCAAACCTTTGTTCCAGAAATCACACTAAGATGTTGCCTGAACAAGGACATTGTTTCCTGTAGGAAGTTATTTATTTATTCAACACAAACATTCTTCATCTGGGGTCTAAGAACTTTTTTTAGAAAAAAACACATTGATGATGATTTCAATAGAGTTGGTTTTCTTGGTAATCCTATATACTTAATTTCATGCATTTAAAAACATTATCATGAGTAGAGGTCCATAGGCTTTACCAAACTAAAAAAGGGACCCATGACACACAAAAGGTTAAGAACATCTGGCTTGATAAATAGGTACTATGCTAGATCCTTTTCTCTCTAATGCCTAGTATCTCAAAAGGAGGAATTGAGCTTGTGTAGTTTTGAACATCTATAGTTTAAATTAGTCCTTTGATGTTATTTTTATTATTTGCTAATTCGAAAGTAGAAAACATTTTATAGAATGATATGAGTGAGCTATTAGGTTTTATAGTGTGAACTAATGAGCTAAGCCAAAATAACCCTGAAGTCATTTTTTTCAGAGCTCAAGACTTATAAGTGGGTTTAAAACATTTTAAAGATAAAATTTTACTTTATGAAAATCATAAGCTATGTTACTACAAACCCTGTGCAACCCTACTGCATATAAAAAATCTATCACCTTGCCTCAAGGTAAGAAAATAAAGTTTACTGCTATTGAATCATACTAAAATATTCATCTGTCAGTACTTTGTCAACCATGGTTTTGATGGCATTTAAATTGAATTTAATATAAATTTAAAGGCATCTCCATTTGATGTAATGAATAATGCTGGGCTATCATCAACTCTACTTTTAATACCTTAAAGGCAGGAAGTTTCTTCTACCTTAATGCATTTATATTGGTGGGTAATATATTCACTATAATTTTTTAACACTTTTTCTTTTAAACCCTCAAACAATATTGGAGATCAAGATGATATTTCATCTTTAATTTTGTGCACTCAAGTAGATTTTTTTTAAGGTTCTGCAAGTATTGGTTAATACATTCTATTCTCTGTGTGTTTTTTTCTATCCTATTAAGGACACCAGTGCTACTTGGTTTAGTCACTGTTCCTGAATGTATTTACTTTTGTTACAATCATGTAATTTCCTCAGATGTCCAGACCTTTTAAAAATAGATTAATATACATTATTCTTGAATATCATGACAACTCTGCATACATGTGTTCTTGGATGTTGCTTCCATCTTTTGATTGCCTATTCCAAAGACATCTAGTGACACAGACCAATAATTGCAGGGGAGTGGTCCTGTGGACAATGGTGTATGCACATATACCCATATACAAACAGAAAGAGGCATTCCCCCATTTCTTCCTCCTGCCCTACAAAAGGGACCTGTACAACAAAAAACACTGAATCCCCCTCCCCCAAAGCCAATAAAATATGGAAGGAGATTTGAATTTAGCCCATGGTTATTTATTCATGATATATTTCCTTCTGAGTGCATTATTTGAGTGATAAGTCATCTGATCCTTAAAGTAAATAATATAATATAGAAATATGTGGTTTGAAAAATACACACACACACTTTGTATATACACTTTGCTTGATGGATACTTAGGTGAATTTGTGATCTCATCAATATGGATATTCTTGCCAATGATGCAGATGAAAATCCATTCATGCCTCTTTGAAAATATTGTTTATTTTAAAATAAATTTTATTGATGTCTTATTTTTATACTCACCAAAATTTCCCCTTTATCTTTATCTCCTCCCACAGATCTTTCCCTTATAACAATTTTTAAAGGAAAAAGATGAAGGAAAAAATCAGCAGAACATGTCAATGCATCTAAAAATAAACACAACAAAAACCGCTGACAATATATGAAGTGTTCCACAGCCATGTAAAAGAGTGGGTTAAGGTGTATTCTCATTGTTCTTCTTTGGAGCCATGCTTATTCTTTGTAATTTTCCAACAATCATTTTCTATTATTTTTGTGGCAGTTGTTAGTTCCACTTACATTGTTGAAGACATTGTGTGTGTTATTTTTCTTATTCTGCTTACTTCACTTTATATCAGTTTCAGTAAGTCTTTCCATGCTTTCCTGTATTCATCATGGTTATTGGTTTTTTTTAAATAAGACAGTAGTATTCTACTACATTTATGTACCAAAAATTTCTTTAACCATTTGCTAAATAATGGGTTTCTGCTTTGTTCCTAGTTCTTTGCTGTCATGAAAATTTTGTTATAAACATTTTCATGTTTGTGGGCTGGCATGACTTTTGCCCATGTTCTTCTACTGATCATCCTCATGGGATCCAGTAAACTTGTTAGATCTTTTGGATACCAATGTAAGACACACAGGGGAGCTTTTCCATCTTTCTGTGATCCTTTCCCCTTTCCAGACTATCCACCTGTAAGTTTTCCATTCCTGAGGATAAACAGCGTGTGAAGCTACTGGCTAGAGGAGCTTCCTTCCTAAGTGCCAAGAGCAAAGAACCCTGACAGGGACATAGTAGAAGTCTTCCATAGTTTCAAATGAGTAGGTAAACTCCCTCTTTCCTCCCTTCAAGGATACATGTATTTGGGGCGAAGGCTGGGGCTGGGCTAGCAGGGTACACTTCCTCATATATTGTTTGCCATAAACCACTTACTTCCACTGTGTTTGCTAAGTTAGCATTCAGGAAGCTGCCATAGCCAGCAGCTTCACAGACTGTTTAGCAGGAGTGAGAATCAGTACTTGTGGAGGGACTAGAAAAGTAAGAAGAGAACAGAAAAAAGAAATGCAATGGCACCTATGTACATGCATGTACACACAAATATATACATAGCGCACATACATGTGTGTATGTGTATGTGTGTATGTCAACACATATGTGCACATATTATACAGAGGCAGCTAGGTGGCTCAGTGGATAAAGTTCTGGGCATGGAGTCAACAAGTCTTGAGTTCAAATAGAGTCTTGGGCACTTACTAGCTATGTGACCCTGGACAAGTCACTTTGTTTGCCTCAATTTCCTCATTTGAAAATGGAGATGATACTAACACTTACCTTGTAGGGTTGTTGTGAGGATAAAATGAGATAACAATTGCAAAGTACTTAGTACAGAACCTGACACATTTTAAGTACTGTATAACTGCTAGGTTATTATTATTATTATCATCATTAATTATTATTATACTGTGAACCTTCCCAGAAAACCTCCAGTGAATATTTAAAAACTATAGCTATAACAATGCTAATTTGCACAAATAAACACTTCATGTTATGGTTGCCTTTTTCTACAGGATGTTCCTAAACTCTGGACACGTAGGCAATTGACTGCAATGTGGTGTTATTGCATCGAGTTCACGTGAATCTTGCAACCTTTGCGTCACAAATGAAGGAAATCATATTGAAGATGTTATTTGTTAATATTCCAATTAAATAAAATGTTCAAAATTTCATTCATTTCACTTCTTGAAAATATGCATTTTTGCCTATGTGTCCAGACTTTAGGAATACCCTGTCAGGGAAGGAGATGAGATGGATGGCCCATGGAAAATTTACCCTACTGAAGTACCTTACCTCAAAACAGAACCATTAGGGAAGACTCCCAACAACCAATAAAATATGAAAGGAGATGTGAATGTAGCCTCTGGTTACTTATTCACGATAGATTTGTCTCTGGGATGCCAAGGTACTATTCAATAACAAATCCTTTTCTTCCACAGTCAGTTTTCTATTATTATTTGGTCTAATATTCATTCCAGCTCACAAAATAAGCAACAGGCTATTATGGAGGATTTTAAATCAAGCAGTACAAACTACTTGATGGGGCAACTGTGTCAATCTAGACATCGTTCCCTTTTCTTCCCAAATCTGGCTTGTACAAAGACTTAGCATGGCCTAAAATAGATGTTATTTTCCATTGTATGGAGATGCATTATTTTCTTTTTGAAGAGATCTCATTTCAGGGGTATAAACTACCAGGGGCAGCTTATATATAAATTGATACATTATTAGCATCCACACCAGTTTTGTGGCAGAGGCAGAGTTGCTAACTTTTTCTCTTAAGTCTAATGTTCTACTCAGGTCTAAAGAGTAATTATGTCTTTTCTAAATTTGGAATTACAAAGCGCAATTCCCAGATTGTTTTAGCTTTTTTTCAAAATAATTCATTAGATGTAATAACTTCTAGTAAAATATTTAATCAAAATACAGCTCATTTTCTCCCAATAAACATGTCATTTGTAAGTGCAGCATTTCACCATGTGATTAGAAGGAACTCTGTGATTTCTAGGCACAATCTATCTGCCCTAAGGTTCTCACTATTGCTTTATTTAGCCTGACATATTTCAACAAGAAGGCACTGCTATCCTATGAATTACAGCTCAACACACATTTTTAAGGCCTTAGTTGTTGGTATTTTGTTTTAACAATGAATTAAACTGTACATGACTTGACATAATTTTTAAAGACAGGAATATACTATCTATGAATCAAAGGTTGACAGTTGACAGTTTTTTCTTTTTTCTTCTGAGTTTAGTTTTAGGCATTTTTTTTTTAATTTTAAAGGAAATGAGCTATGGCTACTGATCAGATATGAAAAGAAATGCTTAGTGGTTCTAAACTGCAACTTAAATGGCATGATTAGTTACAGAATTCCATTGAAGACAGATTTTTTTTCTCTCTCAGGACTTCTATAATAGGTTTGCTTCTTTGAAGGAGAGTCTATGGTGTGGGTCCATAATAATGCTACTCCAGACTTGATATAGAGCTAAAGTTAAGATCTAAATATTTGAAATTTTTGAAGGGTATCAAGAGAACTTACTTACCAAAATAATGTCTCCCCCTACCCCTGCCCCCGAAGGCCATGGACTGAATTTCTCCCTATCAGTATCATTCATGGGTTTAAGAAGGAAAGCCCAGGAAATTATTTCCAGGAGGCTCAAGTTCCAGTGGGCATTCACTCTTCTTGGGAGTGGAAAGGTAACCTATTCTTCTCCCATTAGCAAATAAATAATGATTAATCCAACTGATTTTCTTTTTTTCCATAATAATGAGCACATCATAGAATTTAAAAGCTGAATGATATCTTAACAATCAACTAGTCTAGCACCTTTATTTTTCAGATGAGGAAACTGAGGCACAGAGAGGAAAATTGACTCTCCTTTGAGAGGAAGGGAACAATGGAAAGAACTCTAGACTTAGCATCAGGAAAATCCTCAATTCAAATACTTGCTGTGGAACGACCATGGGCAAGTCATTCTATCTCTGTGAGGGGAGTTTCCTTACCTCTAAAATGGGGATAATCGGCAGTATTTGGCTGACAGAATTGTGAGGATCAAGGAAATAACATACATAAAACACTTCACTAAGTTAAGAGTGTATATAAATAGCAGCTCTTGCCCACATTAACACAATTGTTAAGGATCAAGAGTATGGACCAGAACCTAGATTTTTTGATTAGCTAGTATAATGTATTCTTTTCCTTTATAACACCACTACTCAATGGTTTGGGTCCTAAGGTGATAAGACATAGGAAAGACATATCTCAGCAAGAGGAGCAGAGGAGTGGACAGAGAAAGCAGGTTTAGCCTGGTATCAGTGACTTGGGGGCAGTGACCTTACTAGAAGGCAATTGATGAAAGTGCTTGACTCCTCACTATTTTTCCCAAGGCTCCCTCAGGACAGACTTGCCTCCCTAGACACTGGGCTTTGAGTTCAGGAATTCCCTTACTTTGAAATGGGTCACAAACCAGGGTGAAGGAGGGCTTGGCCAAAGTTTAGCTGAAGTAACTTTTCTTTATCGGAAGGCAAACAATACATAGCTATGTGGCCAGTATTTTGCGAATCTTAGAGTCATGTACAAATGCTATTCATTATTACTACTATAGCTCAGCTAGGAAAAAGAGAGGATCACTGGCAGGTGCATGCACCTAACTTCATCTCCCAAAAGCTGTCTCATAACAGGAGCACAGAGGGAAATACAAGGAAGGTCAATCTGAATAGTAGTGGGACACTCTCTTGGCATTTTCCCTCACCCTTCCTCCTGTGCTCTTCTCTTTTTCCTGGGAATTCTACACCCAGTAGTTATTCCCTAATCCTACAGGACCTGTATCCTTTGACTAAGGTGGCAGTTACAAAACATGACCTTTTTTTTTTGCCATTG